>NC_041223.1:36011204-36016226 GCF_002837175.3 Physeter macrocephalus | reverse complement strand
CACGAACCCGTGTCCCCTGTATCGGCAGGCGGACTCTCAACCACTGCGCCACCAGGGAAGCCCATTGTATACTTTAAAGTGGTGAATTCTGTTGTAATGAATTATATCTAAATTATTTTAAATTGAGACTACAAGATATTGGCAAACACATTAGAAGTACATGGCTTATTGAAATGAAAAGGTAAAATGTGGAAAAATGTGTGGAAATAACAGGAAAATAAAATGCGTGAATAATACATTTTCCTAAAGAAAAGATATCACAGATAATAATGAGGTAACACAATCAAGTCAACAGGGAAAAAAAAAAAATCCATTGTATTTTCAGTGCATTTTGTCCACTGAAAGAATAGACCTGCTAGGGTATCCATTTGTGTGTGTCTGAGTATTAGCAAAACATAAGGCATGAATTGCCATCTATTTTTTTTTTTAGTGACTTTCACTTTTTATAGGTAGGGAAACTGAGGCATCAAAAGGTTAATGTTGATGTCACACACCTAGTAAGTGATGGAGTGAGGCTGAACCCAGGTAGGTCTGGCTCTAGAGCCCCTCCTCTGAACCCCACACACCACCACCATTCCCATCTATTTTTAAAAAAAGTTTTTTGGAGTATAGTTGATTTACAATGTTGTGTTAGTTTCAGGTGTACAGCAAAGTGAATCATATACGTATGTGCACTCTTTTTTAGATTCTTTTCTTATATAGGTTATTACAGAGTATTGACTAGTGTTTCCTGTATTTTTGAAATCCAGGTAATCTTAGAAATACAATCCACTCACTGAATTTTTACCTTCTGATTATGCTTACAATTTTTCTCTTTATAAGTAACAAAGTGATAACTTGGGAATGTTGAGAAACCAATTGCTTAATTAATAAAATGAACTACTGTGTATTTATTAAGAAAATGCTACAGGCACAGCATTCTGAATAGTTTTAAAATTTGCTCCTCAATCTAGTCTGCTAAAGTCACTGATCAGGGTAAGGAACTCTACTATGTGTACATGATTTTACCACAAGACACAGAATAGTGCCCCTATTTTGGAAAATTAAGGATAGCTATATCCATAGTTATTAAATATTAGACACATACAATACTAATTAAATATTGGACACATCTTATATCCTCACCTTTCTCTCTCCTCTTGAAATGTGTTTAAGTCCTTGAACTATGACATATACATTGTGTCCATTAGATTTAAGTTTCTCTGTTGCCAGCAATATGTATTATTCATTTCTGTTGCATTTCAGTAACTTGTGGTAAAATTTAATACACAGCAGTTTTATAGTACACATTAAATATAAGAAGAAGAAGGGAAGGAGGAAGGAAGGGAGAGGTGGGAAGGAAGAGACAGAAGGGGAGAGGAGGGAAGGGAAGGGAAGAAAGACGGAAAAAAGGAAAGGAAGCTTAGTTGGCTTATAGGCTGAGCAGTATATTGAGGTCTCTACTCTCTGGAACGCTTAGGGCAGTCGTCCTCAAACCTATGAGACCTAATGACCCCTTTAAGAAGTAAATGTTTAATAGTATCCTCCTTTCTATCCTGAACAGTAATTCTGAGGTAATATAACATTTAAACAAATATGTTAAGGAAAATATAATATGAAATCTTATTTTTAACATAATGGAGAAATAAATAAAAGAAATTTTAGCAAATGAATATAGGGTTCAATATGCAAATGCTCAAGTGTGACTATACTACAAGACAAAATGAGTTCATCAGATGCTTCACCTACTTGTAATGAATAAGTTCTTATTTAAAAGAACAAGGGAGATCAGAAGTCAGTCTATAAAAGAAGTAAAGGAAAATGAAATGTTGATGGTATTGGTGGCATTAGAATAAAAATTAGAGTTACGAAAAGCATTGACAAACCCGACTTTTGTACTTACGATAAGAAAAAGGAGGAATTACTAAATAGGTAAGACCAAATTACATCTTGTCAAAATGGAGAGAAAAAGTAACTACAACATACCTTTGTTAACTTGCTACTGTCTATCTGTAAAATGTTCATTTGGTTTCTTGGTTTCTCTATTTGCTTCATTATTTAAAAAAGAATGTTTTCACAGAACATTGATAACTTTTCAACTGTGAGCAGAATTATAAAACTCAGTTGCAAATGTTCAGCTGAATGTTCTCAGCATTTCTGTGTTCATCATTAAAGAAAACCTCAAAGTAAATGTGTGTGTATGTGTGTGTGTGTATGCATGCACATGTGTGTATTAGAATTACCATGATTATGAGAGGAACTGGTAAGGGATATGTTGTATTGGCAACTCAAATACTAAAGTGGCACTACCACTGGTAATTTGATTTTCCAAAATGATAAATTTTTAAAAATTGTATTTCAATTTAAATCTGATGATTTCTGAAAAATTCAGTGCATGTAAAAATGTTCCAAAATTCTTGTGTTTATGTATTAAATGATTGTATTAAGGCTCAGGTATTTACAAATTTGTTTTTCACTTATGCATTTGTCTGATAGAGTGTTCAAAAGCCACGCAGGATGGGAGCCAATTCCCTTTTGTGTGGGATTGCCCCACTCATTGCAGGACATCAAACATCACTGTCTCCTGTCAAATAAATGTAAATAGCAATAAATATAAAGATGTAGTTTGTATTTGTTTGCCTGCTTCTTGAGAAGATCAATGAAATATGACTCTGGAGACATGGTTTCTAGTATAAATTCATTTGGAACATTTCAAGGGCTGCTCATGTCTCAGATTAAAATCTCATTAATTTAAGGTAAAAAGGCTTAAATACAGGATTTTAAAATTAACAGTGCACTGTTATTGAGGAGGAGTAGCTGAAGAATAACAGCTACTTACCAATATTGACTTAATTATAGTTTATTATACTCAATTCTGGCACTAGCAGCTTATAAAACCTTCTATTGACAACTTTTAAGAAGAACAATGAAAATCCTAAAGGGCTATATTTCTCCTTAAATCAAATTGTCCAAGGTAAATATTGACTAAAGTAAAATGTACTTAATATGTAAATGTTTTATTTCTTCCCACAACTACTATATTGTTTTTTTCCAAATTATTTGAAAGGTAAATAAAAATCTGTAGCCTACATTATGATTTCCCAGTGTTCTTTGAAATATTAAGAGAGTCATTGTTAGCTTGGAGGAGATTGGAGCCCAGTAATGTAATTTACCATATATTAATTTTAGGACAGAATGTTTCTTGTTATTTGGAAAAGATAATGTTATTAGTTCTGTTCTTAACATTGACAAAAAGGTCTCAGTTTTTTTGGTGTCAGCATCTTAATAGAAAAATCTTCCAAAAACTCATGAGTGAAATAATTCATTGATTTATAGCAAGATCTACCATTTTAAAATCAACAATA
This sequence comes from Physeter macrocephalus, assembly GCF_002837175.3. NCBI lineage: Eukaryota > Metazoa > Chordata > Mammalia > Artiodactyla > Physeteridae > Physeter > Physeter macrocephalus. The sequence continues at coordinate 36,012,882 of NC_041223.1, read as the reverse complement.
CAAGAAATACCAGAAGGACTTATATCTAATTGATTTCTATTCAAACTGTGACATAATAAGAAGAGCAAGATTGTGAAGGGAATCTGATTATCAGGACAAAATAATGGTTCAGTGCAGGGATTGAGCCTAAAGCAGATGGCCTGGAAGACTTTTTTTGGGATGATGGAAATGTTCTAAATCTTTATTGCAGTGATGCTTATGTGACTATACACATCTGGAAAAATCATAAAACTATACATCTAAAAAGGGTCAGTTTTACTCTATACAATTTTAGCTCTTAAAAAAAAGCAATTTGGGGGGAAGGGTGTAGTTGCTGGTGTTTGCTCAGTAACTCAACCTTATCAGGGCCAGTGTTGTGTTATGATTTATTTTTGTTATCATTCAATAAAAGTCTCATACAACTTATGAGATGCAGCTAAAGCACTGCTTCAGGAGAAATACACAGCCCCAAATGTGTCCTTTAAAGAAGAAGAAATACTGAAAATTAATAAGTCAATTATTTCTCTTGAGAGATTAGCAAAATAAATGTAAAAATAGTAGAAGTAAATAATAAGGAAGAGATTAATCAAAAGAATCAGCAAAGCCAAAATTGGTTACTTGAAAACAAAAATAAAATTGATAAATTTCTACTGAGATTAATTTTTTTTAGAAAGAAAAGGTGCAAATACCTAATATCAGATTCTCCAAACATTATAAACAACTTTAGGCCAACAATTTTGAAAATTTAGAAGAAATAGAAAAATTCCTAAATAATACAACCTATCAAAACTGATAGAAGAAGAAATAGAAAAACTGAAAAGGCTTAAAGCAATCTTTAGGATTTATTAGTAAATCTTTAGTACAATTTTAGTGAAGTAATTGAATATTTAAATTAAAACATTCCCACAAGGACAACTCTCAGCCCATACAGGTAAAATTCCATCAAACAAAGGAGAATTAATGTCCTCATTATACAAATTCTTGTAGCGATTAACAAAATTGAGAATACTAGGTCTATCAATCAGGGGAGGCCAGTTCTTGGCTAAGTTGTTGACAACAAACAACCTCAGAAATCTCAATAAAATATATAGCATTATTTTATGCATACCATACATATACATATATATATACACACACACGTGTATTTATTTATAGATAGATGCTATATATGCTACATACAGATAATATATATATTATACTATGATTAATAAAATGCAAACCACAGAAATCTCGATATACAATACCATCAATACTATATATACTATATGCATACTATACAAATAGTATTATATTATAGTATAATAAAATATATATTAAGTATTCTTCTTGGTCTTAATATTTTTATATTTAGGCAATACAAGTAAGTGAAAATTATAAGAATTGAGATGTACTAGGATATTCAACAAAAATTCCTTGTATAAAATATGTGTTAGACTGTGTTATTGTTCCTCAATATTTTTTTTCCTCATTGGGAAAGATTATATTTCCCTGCATAATTGAAGTTAGGCTTTACTTCAATTCAAAAGTGATTTGTGTTGGCTAATAAAAAATGGGTTATAGGGCTTTTCTGGTGGTGCAGTGGTTGAGAGTCTGCCTGCCGATGCAGGGGACGCGGGTTTGTGTCCCGGTCCGGGAAGATCCCACATGCCGCGGAGCGGCTGGGCCCGTGAGCCATGGCTGCTGAGCCTGCGTGTCCTAA
>NC_041223.1:36009097-36011027 GCF_002837175.3 Physeter macrocephalus | reverse complement strand
AACAGTGAGAGGCCTGCGTACTGCAAAAAAAAAAAAAAAAAAAAAAAAGGGTTATAATGTACTCTGTGACTTCCAGGCTGCAACCTTAAGAAACCATTCTTCCTGTACTGTACTCTTTTCCCTCTACCACTATGATAGGGAGTCCTCTAGCCAGGAGCTCCTTTTTCAGCCTGGGTTCTAGATTGAGGACAATGACAATGCAAGTTGCAATGGACATGTAACATGAACAAGAAATAAACCTTTGGTGTTTTAACCCACTGAAACTGTGGTTGTTATTACAGCATTACTTAGCTTGTTCTGCCACAGCAGATTGGAAAGATGGGGAGACTACCCAAATCTTTGGGTATTCAGAGGGACAAACAGGTATCTGATTTAGGAGGAGATATACCTCCTCATAGTTTAACCATCCAACTGCTCTTTCCTTTCATCCTTTCAGAACTCTATACAGACTGCTATCAAAGAACTTATATTTCATTTCTCACATTGGCTTCTGCGACTGGGTCATGAGCTTCCCGAGGTCAAGGATTCTAACTCTTCCATCTTTGTATCCCCAATGTCTGTTACCTGGCAGGCCTTCAATGATCAGGTACTGAATAGTCAAGCATGAATGGATGAGTGGATGGTTAGAAGGGTAGATGTGTGGAGAAACAAGTATTTAAGTGCTAAGACAATCTGGGTGCATAATTTTCCCTCTAAATTTGGGTAAATAAATTTCTTAAGTAAGTAATTGAAATTAAAATTTCTCTTTAGACAGTAAATACACATTTCCTAAAATTATTTACCTTATTACTGACACACGACATTAACTAGGTCTTGATTTGGTAAGAGTTAAATTTTGCCGTTAACCTCAAAGTGCAGGTAAAGAGAGCCTTAAAGTAATATAAATGGAAAACAGAGGCTGAACCACATTAATCCATCCTCCCTCCAGGAAGGAGGAGCTGGGGTGAGAATAAAAACTGTTGGGTGGAGAAGTCCATGGAAAACATCTGCAGGAGTGTTTCAAAGAGTGAGAAAGACACTTATTGTGTGTGCTATTGCCAAAGCCCCTCAAAACACAACATCAATGAGTGCTGTTTGTTTTTTCTATAGTCAATAGATCAAAAGCCTGAGAGGCAGTGCGATCTGCTCTTTGTAAGGAGAAAAGTTCTATGCAGAGAAATGGGGGAACACATCTGGAAATATCTGTCTATGAAACTGCTTGAAAAATCACCATGTAGCAGCAATAGGAGAAACATCTGTGCATTGTGCAGCAGCCCAGCAGAGGAAGGGAGCTGCTGGGAAGAGAACCACATAATCAAGACAAAGTTTGGGGTGGAGACAGGCACCCCTTGAATGACAAAGCTTTCCAGATTTCATTTTTAGCCACATGTAATCAATAAGAACAGTTTTCCCTTCTAAAGAATTTAGATTAGCAGCACCTGCTCCAAACGTAGCAGGGCAAAGGCAGAATACAATATGTTAGGGTGATTTCTCAAAGACATTGTCAAATGTCAATAAAGAGCAGAATCTGTGAGTTACGTGGTCACTGTGAAGTTCTAAACACTAATGTATTAATTTAGAATAAAGTATTGAAGCAGCTCACAGACATAAATTGTAAACCCAAATAGCTTCAACACAGTTTCTTACACAACTTATGTGCATGAGTTTTTAAACAAAGGTATTTTGAAAATATTATTTTTCATCAACTAACACAAATTCAATAATTTTCTTAGAGACCTTCAAGATGGCAGAGGACTGAGACTTGGAGATCACCCTCCTCCCCACAAATACATCAGAAATACATCTACATGTGGAACAACTCCTACAGAACACCCACTGAAAGCTGGCAGAAGACCTCAGACCTCCCAAAAGGTAAGAAACTCCCCACGACCTGGGTAGGGCAAAAGAAAAAAGAAAAAACAGAGACAAAAGAATAGGGACGGGACCTGCA
>NC_041223.1:35983936-36009029 GCF_002837175.3 Physeter macrocephalus | reverse complement strand
GGAGGAGAGCACAGCCACAGGGGTGCGGAGAGCAAAGCGGAGAAATTCCCACACAGAGAATCGGTGCCGACCAGCACTCACCAGCCCGAGAGGCTTGTCTGCTCACCCGATGGGGCGGTCGGGGGCTGGGAGCTGAGGCTTGGGCTTCGGAGGTCGGATCCCAGGGAGAGGACTGGTGTTGGCTGTATGAACACAGCCTGAAGGGGTTAGTGCACCACGGCTAGCCGGGAGGGAGTCCGGGAAAAGTCTGGAACTGCCGAAGAGGCAAGAGACCATTGTTTTGGGGTGAGGGGATTCAGAGCACCGCCTAAACAAGCTCCGCGGCTATCAGCGCAGACCCCAGAGATAGGCATGAAATACTAAGGCTGCTGCTGCCGCCACCAAGAAGCCTGTGTGCGAGCACAGGTCACTATTCACACCTCCCCTCCTGGGAGCCTGTGCAGCCCGCCACTGCCAGGGTCCCGTGATGCAGGGACAACTTCCTCGGGAGAACACACGGTGTGCCTCAGGCTGTTGCAACATCACGCCGGCCTCTGCCACCACAGGCTCTCCCCGCATTTGTACCCCTCTCTCCCCCCAGCCTGAGTGAGCCAGAGCCCCCTAATCAGCTGCTACTTTAACCCTGTCCTGCCTGGGCGGGAGCAGATGCCCTCAGGCGACCTACATGCAGAGGCGGGGCCAAATCCAAAGCTGAACCCCGAGAGCTGTGTGAACAAAGAAGAGAAAGGGAAATCTCTCCCAGCAGCCTCAGGAGCAGCGGATTAAATCTCCACTATCAATTTGATGAACCCTGCGTCTCTGGAACACCTGAATAGGCAACAAATCATCCCCAAATTAAGGTGGTGGTCTTTGGGAGCAACTGTAGACTTGGGGTTTGCTTTCTGCATCTAATTTGTCTCTGGTCTTATGTTTATCTTAGCTTAGTATTTAGAGTTCATTATCATTGGTAGATTTGTCTATTGATTTGGTTGCTCTCTTCCTTTTTATATATATATATATATTTTTTTCTTTTTCTCTTTTTCTGAGTGTGTATGTATATTCTTCTTTGTGTGATTTTGTCTGTATAGATTTGCTTTTACCATTTGTCCTAGGGTTCTGTCTATTCGTTTTTTGTTGTTTTTTTTTTTTAGTATAGTTTTTAGCGCTTCTTATTATTGGTGGATTTGTTTTTTGGTTTGGTTGTTCTTTCTTTCTTTCTTTCTTTTTCTATTTTTCATTACTTTTTATTTTTTTTATTTTGAATAATTATTTTTATTTTAATAAATTTATTTTATTTTATTTTTTCTTTTTTGCTTTTTTTCTCCCTTTTCTTCTGAGCTGTGTGGCTCACAGGGTTTTGGTGCTCTGGGAAGGGGTCAGGCCTGTGCCTCTGAGGTGGGAGAGCCAATTCAGGACATTGGTCCACCAGAGACCTCCTGGCTCCACATAAGATCAAATGGCAAAAGATCTCCTAGAGATCTCCATCTCAACGCTAAGACCCAGCTCCACTCAACGACCAGCAAGCTACACTGCTGGACACCCTATGCCAAACAATTAGCAAGAAGGGAATACAACCCCACCCATTAGCAGAGAGGCTGCCTAGCTGAACCCCGAGAGCTGTGTGAACAAAGAAGAGAAAGGGAAATCTCTCCCAGCAGCCTCAGGAGCAGCGGATTAAATCTCCACTATCAATTTGATGAACCCTGCGTCTCTGGAACACCTGAATAGGCAACAAATCATCCCCAAATTAAGGTGGTGGTCTTTGGGAGCAACTGTAGACTTGGGGTTTGCTTTCTGCATCTAATTTGTCTCTGGTCTTATGTTTATCTTAGCTTAGTATTTAGAGTTCATTATCATTGGTAGATTTGTCTATTGATTTGGTTGCTCTCTTCCTTTTTATATATATATATATTTTTTTTCTTTTTCTCTTTTTCTGAGTGTGTATGTATATTCTTCTTTGTGTGATTTTGTCTGTATAGATTTGCTTTTACCATTTGTCCTAGGGTTCTGTCTGTCCATTTTTTTTGTTTTTTTTTTTTAGTATAGTTTTTAGCGCTTCTTATTATTGGTGGATTTGTTTTTTGGTTTGGTTGTTCTTTCTTTCTTTCTTTCTTTTTCTATTTTTCATTACTTTTTATTTTTTTTATTTTGAATAATTATTTTTATTTTAATAAATTTATTTTATTTTATTTTTTCTTTTTTGCTTTTTTTCTCCCTTTTCTTCTGAGCTGTGTGGCTCACAGGGTTTTGGTGCTCTGGGAAGGGGTCAGGCCTGTGCCTCTGAGGTGGGAGAGCCAATTCAGGACATTGGTCCACCAGAGACCTCCTGGCTCCACATAAGATCAAATGGCAAAAGATCTCCTAGAGATCTCCATCTCAACGCTAAGACCCAGCTCCACTCAACGACCAGCAAGCTACACTGCTGGACACCCTATGCCAAACAATTAGCAAGAAGGGAATACAACCCCACCCATTAGCAGAGAGGCTGCCTAAAATCATAATAAGATTACAGGCACCCCAAAACACACCACCGGACGCAGTACTGCCCACGAGAAAGACAAGATCCAACCTCATCCACTAGAGCACAGGCACCAGTCCCCTCCACTAGGAAGCCTACACAACCCACTGAACCAACCTTAGCCACTGGGGGCAGACACCAAAAACAACGGGAACTACGAACCTGCAGCCTGCGAAACGAGACTTTAAACACAGTAAGTTATGCAAAATGAGAAGACAGAGAAACACACAACAGATGAGGGAGCAAGGAGAAAACCCAGCAGACCAAACAAATGAAGAGGAAATAGTCAGTCTACCTGAAAAAGAATTCAGAGTAATGATAGTAAGGATGATCCAAAATCTTGAAAACAGAATGGAGAAACTACAAGAAATGTTTAACAAGGACCTAGAAGAACTAAAGAGCAAACAAACAATGATGAACAACACAATAAATGAAATTAAAAATTCTCTAGAAGGAATCAATAGCAGAATAACTGAGGCAGAAGAACGGATAAGTGACCTGGAAGATAAAGTAGTGGAAATAACTACCACAGAGCAGAATACAGAAAAAGGAATGAAAAGAATTGAGGGCAGTCTCAGAGACTTCTGGGACAACATTAAACGCACCAAAATTTGAATTATAGGTGTCCCAGAAGAAGAAGAGAAAAAGAAAGGGACTGAGAAAATATTTGAAGAGATTATAGTTGAAAATTTCCCTAATGTGGGAAAGGAAATAGTCAATCAAGTCAAGGAAGCACAGAGAGTCCCATACAGGATAAACACAAGAAGAAACATGCCAAGACACATATTAATCAAACTATCAAAAATTAAATACAAAGAAAAAGTATTAAAAGCAGCAAGGGAAAACCAACAAATATCATACAAGGGAATCCCCATACGGTTAACAGTTGATCTTTCAGCAGAAACTCTGCAAGCCAGAAGGGAGTGTCAGGACATGATGTGATGAAAGGGAATGAAAGGGAAAAAACTACAACCAAGATTACTCTATGCAGCAAGGATCTCATTCAGACTCAACAGAGTGATTAAAACCTTTACAGACAAGCAAAAGCTAAGAGAATTCAGCACCACCACACCAGCTTTACAACAAATGCTAAAGGCAATTTTCTAGGCAGGAAACAAAAGAGAAGGAAAAGGCCTACAATAACAAACCGAAAACAATTAGAATATGGTAATAGGAACATACATATCGATAATTACCTTAAATGTAAATGGATTAAATGCTCCAAGCGAAAGTCATAGACTGGCTAAATGGATACAGAAACAAGACCCATATATATGCTGTGTACAAGAGACCCACTTCAGACCTATGGACACATACAGACTGAAAGTGAGGGGTTGGAAAAAGATATTCCATGCAAATGGAAATCGAAAGAAAGCTGGAGTAGCAATTCTCATATCGGACAAAATAGACTTTATAATAAAGACTCTTACAAGAGACAAAGAAGGACACTACATAATGATCAAGGGATAAATCCAAGAAGAAGATATAACAATTGTAAATATTTATGCACCCAACATAGGAGCACCTCAGTACATAAGGCAAATGCTAACAGCCATAAAAGGGGAAATCGACAGTAACACAATCATAGTAGGGGACTTTAACTTTATCATACTATAATTATATATTATAGTATGATATAATATGCAATATAGTATAGTATATATTATACACACAATATATAATATAACATATATATTAAAGTAATAATTGGTATATATTATATCTAAAATATTTTAATAACTATTGCATTTTGAGAAATTAAAGAATGGAGAAAGAAATTAACATCTATTAAATGCTTACCATGTGCTAGAAACTATGCAAGGTGCTTTCCAAATATTAACCTGTTTTACATTTTATGGTAATGTAGAGAGGCTTCTATTTTTCAGAGGAGGTAATGGAGACTCAAAGAGGTGAAAAATTTGTCTAAACCAAGATTTGACTCCTGATATTTTCACAATTCCAATTATGGCTGAGAATCAGAATCATCCAATGGGATTTTAAAATTATAAATACATGAGCTCCTCATCTGTAAATTTCAGTAGTATCTATATATTTGTTTAAATTCCACAAATGTTTATAATGTACAAAGTAGAGGAACATTGCATCATAGAATACTTCCTTTGACCTATTATATGCAAAGCACTGTACTAGGAGAAATAGGAAAGAAAAATCAGATAGGCATTCTGTCCTCAAATCAAAAGACATTTGGCCAGACAAGTCAGGTTCAAAAATAGCACAATATATGGGAAAACTGCTTAGTAACATACTTAAAATGTTATGAGAATCAAGACAGTGTGGTATTGGTGAAAGATTAGACAAATAGATCAATGGAACAGAGTAGAGAGCCCAGAAATACACCCACACCAATAGTAAACTGACAAAGGAGCAAAGGCAATTCAGTGGAGGAAGGATAGTATTTTCAATAAATGTTTCTGAAATAACTGAATGTTCTGATGTTAAAACAAAAATTGAATCTAGGCAAAGACTTTACACCTTTCACAAAAAGTAACTCAAAATGGATCATAGACTGAAAAGTAAAACTCAAAACTATAAAACTTTTAAAAATATGAAGTAGGAGAAAATCCGGGTGACCTAGAGTTTGGCAATGACTTCTTATATACAATACCAAAAGTACAATTCATGAAAAAAATTAATAAATTGGACTTCCTCAAAATTAAAAATGTCTGCTCTATAAAAGACACTGCTAAGAGAATGAGAAGACAAGGTATCGGCCTGGAGAAAAGATATTTGCTGAACACCTATCTGATAAATAACTTGTATCCAATATATAGGAAGAACTCTTAAAAGTCAACAATAAGAAAACAAGCAACCCAATTTAAAAATGGGCAAAAGATCTGACAGACACTTCACCAAAGATGATATACAAATGGAAAATATGCATATGGAAAGACGTTCAACATCATATGTCATTAAGGAATTGAACATTAAAACAACAGTGAGATACCACTGCACATTTAAAATGCCTACAGTCCAAAACCCTGGCAATGTCAAATGCTGAGAAGGATGTGGAGCAACAGGAACTCTCATCCATTGCTGGTGGGAATGTAAAATGGTACAGGCACTTTTTTTTTTTTTTTTTTTTCGGTACGCGGGCCTCTCACTGTTGTGGCCTCTCCCGTGGAGGAGCACAGGCTCCGGACGCGCAGGCTCAGCAGCCATGGCTCACGGGCCGAGCCGCTCCGCGGCACATGGGATCCTCCTGGACCGGGGCACGAACCCGTGTCCCTTGCATCGGCAGACGGACTCTCAACCACTGCGCCACCAGGGAAGCCTGGTACAGTCATTTAATCCATTTACATTTAAGGTAATTATCCATATGTATGTTCCTATTACCAAATTCTAATTGTTTTTGGTTTGTTATTGTAGGCCTTTTCCTTCTCTTTTGTTTCCTGCCTAGAAAATACACCAGCAATTGCTCTCCTTGGTATTTAACCAAATGAATTGAAAACTTATGCCCACCCAAAAACTCGCACATGGATATTCACAGCAACTATATTCACAACTGCCAAAACTTGGAAGCAACAAAGATGTTCAGGATACACTGCGGCAATACAGGCAATGGAATATTATTTAGCACTAAAATAACTATTAAGCCATGAAAAGACATGGAGGAACCTTAAATGCACATTACTAAGTGAAAGAAGCCAATCTAAAAAAGCTGCATACTGTATGATTCCAATTACATGACATTCTGGAAAAGGTAAAACTATGGAGGAGAGGGAGGGAGTAATCAGCAGAGCATAGAGGATTTTCAGGGCAGTGAAAAAATTCTGTCTGATCCTGTTGGTGTATATATAATTTCATGCATTTGTCAAAAGCCATAGAATGCAGCAAACAAAGAAGGAACCCCTAATGTAAAGTATGCATTTAGTTAATAATAATGTATTAATTAATATTATTTCATCAGTTCTAACAAATTTACCACACTAATGCAAGATGTTAATATTATGGAATACTATATGTGGGGAAAGAGGGAATACATGGGAACTCTGTGTTTTCTGCTCAATTTTTGTGAACACTTAAAACTATTCTAAACAATAAAGCCTATTAGTAGTTTTTTAAAATGCTACGGGAGTTCAGAGGGAAAAAAATGTTTCCAGTCAGAAAAATCAGGGAAAATAAAACTATTCAGAAGAGATGGCATTCCAAATAGACATTGACAGATGATTAAGATTTAGATAACACGATATCCTTGCGTAGGGTAAAGACATTCTGACAGAAGAAAGAGAATAGGTAAAGACAGAGGTAACATTCTCAACACGACAATTAAGCAAATGTGCAAATCAGTTATATGTGGCTCCTCTGTGCATTATATACCAGTAATCTTTACTATTTAACCTATGTGAGACTCAGTTTCTTTATTAGTAAAGTAGGGATAGTTGTACATCACAAATTTGTTCTTATAATTATATGATATATATACACACACAATATAACATGAGCATGAAGTAGCCCTAGAAAAATAGTATCACTACTATTCCTATAATTAGTAGGAATACATTCAGTTGGTGTAGGTTGTAATGGATACTGTGATGGCAGAATGGACTTAGAGGGATCGAAAGAACAGTAGGAGAAAGGATTAATAAAATTTTGTAAAAACAACTGTTAGAACATTTGAAGTAAGCTAAAGACTTTGGACAATATTCTGTTTTTAAGGAAGAGAATGGAGAAGACTTTACTTTGGTCAAATGTCATAACATTTGCAGTGAATCTAGTACTGTGCCAGTCACATAGTAGATGTTAAGGATGGCAGAATGTTAAGGAAGTCTACAAAGGAAAGAATTCCAATGACGTGATGATTTTCAACACTGTCAAATATTGAGAGGTGTTGAAGAATTTGAGGAAGAGTCAAAGCCATTGGATCTGTCAACCAGTCGGTTGTACATGACTTTTGAGAATACGGTTTTCATAGAGCAGGTAGATCAATAGACAAAAGTATGGTTTTTAAGGAGTATGTAGAAAGGAACTAGAAAAAGCAGTGGAAACAACTCTTTCTAGAATCTTAGTTGGAAAAGGAAGGAGAGACCTAGGAGAATAACTCAAAGGGGTACGACAAAGAAAACTTTATTTTAGGATGGAGACTATTAGAACATGCATTATGAGCAAAGAACTTTTCAATGATACTAAAGAAGCTAAAGAAAGAATAGATAGAAGGTATACAATCAAAGCACATATGATAGGTAGATAGAGAGTAGTAGGGAGAAAAGATTCATTTTGAAGGAAAGGAGGAATGAAGGAAAGAGGAGAGAGTAATTGAAGAAACAGACATTTTGAAGTAGAGAGGATAAAAGTTGAAGAACCTCCTTCATTCAGCAAATATGTTTATGCATCTAACTAAGTATCTAACATGGGCAAGGGAGCAGTAGAGCAAGAACAGAAGAATAAAATGCACAAAATTCCAAGATGGCAAAGTAAATTCTGTGATAGAGGTGAGTGTGAAATACCATAGGAGTCAGGGGAGAATCCACAGATAAGGCAATATTTCAACTATGTCTTTTAAGTTAATGTAACAAGGTAGAGCAGTCAAGGAAAGGCATTTCAGACAGAAGAGACAGAATGTGTAAATATTATAAGTACAGTATAAATTAAGAAACTCAGATGGTCCTTTGTAGGTAAATTCTTGTTTCTTGGCTTCTACAATAACTGACATGAATTTGTTTTCTTCTAAGCAAATTTGTGTAGGCAGTAGAGATCATCTCCATAGTTGACCTTTACCGAATTCCAGTGTTATTCCTTCAACCTCCCAATGAAGATTGCTGTTTTACTGGTCTGTGAGTACATATAATCAATAATCAGATAAGCACAAAGCCAATTCTCCCTTTGCCTGTAATTACTAATGGCAATACCATTTTTCCTACACCCACTTCAGCATTTTTTTGTCTCTTCACCTACCCCTCTGTTGGCACCAAATACTTTAAACTGGGTTTTTCACTTTTTAAATTTTCTAGGTCCACTGACTTGGTTTTAGTCTAAATCATCATTAAATCATGCCTAAATGCTTACAACAACCTTCTTAGCCTCTATAATTCCTTACTTTTCAAAACCACCCGGTACCCCACTGCCAGCTTATCTTACCAAACACCACATTTCCTAGGCTATCTTCTAGATCAAACTCCTCAGTGACTCCCAGCTACTTAATTAAGATGGAGCCTTTAGCCACAAAATCTGGTTCCTTCACAACCTAGTCAGTACTTAGTTTTTGCCACTTAGCTTCTGCCTGCCACACTAAATGTTAGCAAGAATATGGAGTAAGCAGGACTCTCATACATTTTTAATGGAAATTGAGAAGAGATATGGAAATTTCTCATAAAACTAAACACACAACTCCCTTATGACACAGCAGTTCCACTCTTAGGTATTTTTCCAAGGAAAGAAAACTGTACACAGGAATATTAATAGCATCTTTTATTCATAATAGCCTCAAAATTAAAACAGCCCAGGTGTTCATCAGTAGACGAAAGGACAAACTATACATACAAAGAAAGTTACTCAGCAGTACAAATGAATTAACTACTGATACAATAAAATGAATGAATCTCAAAAACAGTATGCTAAGTGAAAAAAAAAAGGCAAAACAAATCTATGGTCAACAACTCTCAGAATATTAGTTGCCTCTGAGGCAGCAGTTACAAAAACTAACCAACACAGAAACAAGATAATTTTTTGGAGTGACGATAGAACTCTGTATTTTGTTAGAGGCTTGTTTTATAAATGTATGTGAGTAGTCAAACTCATTGAATGGTACATTTAAGTTATGTGTATTCATTGTATATACATTTTACTTAAAAAAATAACTGTAAACAAATACTGAACACACTTTACTCATATACATGATGAAGTATTTAGGGGTGAAGTGTACTGATGTTTGCAACTTAATTTGAAACGAATTAATAAGTAAAATGGATTGACTTATAGAAAGATGGATATATAGATAAACAGATGTGTGATAAAGCAAATATACTAAAAATAAGTGTAGAATTTAGGTGGTAGCAAATGAATGTTCACTGCACAATTCTTTTAATTTCTGTGCATTTGGAAAGATTTATAATAAAATGTTGGCAGGGAGAGACCTAGCTTCCCATTACTTCCCCATGTATATGTATACACTCTGATCTACTTGACCATCCTCACTCTTTCTCACCTCTGTACCTTTAACCTACAAACACCTCCTTCACCTTCTTTCATACTCAAACCCAAGCTTATCCAAGTCATAGGCTAACCTCTTTAACAAAACTTTTGGTGACTGATTCCATCTTAAATGATATCTCCCTCTTAAAATGAAGCTTAATTAATTCGATGCTTCTCACTGTACTTAATTATAAACTGTAATGAGAAGCATCCTAGCAGAGTGATATATCAACATAGGCCAGGCTCTAGAGAAAAAACACCTAGTTTTAATGCCAGTTCCACAATTTACTAAACCATGGAGTCTTAGGCTTGAGATATCTCACAGTTTTAATGCCAGTTCCACAATTTACTAAACCATGGAGTCTTGGGCTTGAGCTATCTCACTCATAAAACCAGAAAATTTTTATCTCTCTTAGATATTATTGTAAGGAAAAGATACTTTATTGTTAATATCTTCTGCCTGACACATAGAGCTCAATACATGTTAATAATTATTGTCTTTGCGGTATGTATACTAATATCTACACTGCATCTTAATCCTATAAATTCCTTAACAGCAGAGGTTGACATAGACACACTGTTTCACTGCATTCTTCTGCAAAAATGTACCATATTATCAAACACAAAGTAGCCACTAAGAAAAATATTTCATTAATGAATGAATGAGGAAATAAAAAAATTTAGTATGTCTTACTAAGGTGCTATGCTGTCTCTGACCCTCTTTTCCAGAAATAACAGCTTTAACTAATCTCTTCCAAGCAGCATGTAACAAAATTACTAACAAATGAAAGACTGTTAATCTAATGCATACTCTTCACTGTTGTTTTAGAAGCACAAATATGTTTTGACTGCTTTTAGAATCATGAAAAGAAATATTTGGTAAGTACTGCTATTTTGCTAGTATTTTCTTACATACTAGGATCCAATTAGCCATTCATCTTCTAGAGTGGGGAATTCTGGAGTTCCAGAGATGCTGAACTTTGAAAGCCTGTAGTACAGAGCAGAATCAAACAAACATGAGTTTTATGTCTTTGCTGTTTCTTTAGAGAAATATTAAAACATTGCTGGAAACTGTAATTTTATGAACTTCAAAAGCTAGAGGAAATCAAACATCTTACAGGATCATAGTAAGACTAAGCCTTACTCATCAGCACCACAGTGATGACAACACAATTATTTTTCTGGAATATAGAAGTATAAAAAACTTATGATCAGCTGAGGAAATTAGCAAGTTACATGGCAAGTTGGAGGGTCCTACCTTACCACAAACGCAGTGGAGCCCTATAGAAATTATAAGCAAATGTAAAGATTTTGGGAAGTCTCTCACATGATTAGTTTCCATCTCAAAAACTTTTCTCAGAATTCCAGAACTATGGAGTAATTAGAAATCATAAGTGCCTATGTGTGAACACTCTCCTTTTTATATGGCATAATGAGAATTTAAAGCTTATGCACAGATGGCTTTAAAATGTCAAGATAACTATTATGTGCTTTCTACTACCCAGAACGTTTTGGGGAGCTTTCACATCTATAATTTATACAGAAAGCCTGGCTAGAACAGGATTCTAAAGAAAGCCCAATGTCTTTGTTCTGCTTTAAGGCTAAAGATGCCTTACTAATGCTTTACTCCAGCCTGGCCTCTTAGAAAGAAGGTTCTGAGTCATGAAAAAACTCATGAGAATGTAGATGTATCCATGAACACACCACTGGAATAGCTCAAGTTAAAGAGACCATAACGACCTGTGGGCAAGTCAAAGGATGCATTTGGTGGGAAGGGGTCATCTGTTCCTGCCCACAGACTAACTGGGCACATTCAGCAAGCAGCAGAAATTGATCATTCTTCCATCAGAGGAGAAAGGCTGGCCTGAGTCAAACTGAGGTCTTTAAGGGCTGATGCTTCAAGGTTCAACAACAGAGGGACTATCCAACCAGGGGTGTCAATGTTTGGTGCCTCTTACTATTAACAAGTGCCTCCTTCACTGAGTGTTGGCTCTCACAGGTATTCACCAGTTATTTACCTAAGGGAGAGCAAGTAGGGCTCATTGCATGCAAAGATTAGAGGGCTTGCATATCAAGGTAACACCAACCCTAGCATTAAAAAAATTTTTTTTAAATTAATTATATTTTTTGGCTGCATTTGGGTCTTCGTTGTGGTGTGCGGGCTTCTCATTGCGGTGGCTTCTCTTATTGCACAGCACAGGCTCTAGGCACGCAGGCTTCAATAGTTGTGGCACACGGGCTCAGTAATTGTGGCCCATGGGCTTAGTTGCTCTGTGGCATGTTGGAACTTCCCAGACCAGGGTTCGAACCCATGTCCCCTGCATTGGCAGGTGGATTCTTAACCACTGCACCACCAGGGAAGTCCCCCAACCCTAACATTAATTTATAAATATCATGTTTCATTTAACAGGTAAGTCCCCTAGTCCACTTCCCCATCACCCCAGTAGCATCTAATTGCCTAATCCCACTAAGAAGTTTGTCCCCTGAATAATCCCAATTATTTGCCCTCAATCCCATTGTTTGCTCTCAGAATGCTCTCCTCAAATTCAGTCTCATCCTTTCTTCTCTCAACTTTTACAGATGAGAATTGTTCTTTATGGTGTCTGGCCTTTCAATAGTTTCTCTCATCTTTTAAGGTTTGGAAAACCCCTGCATATTTTAACCACAAGAAATAGCTGGTAATCCCAATAGTGTATATACATTCATATGTTCCTGAACCCAGAAACACTTGGCAATGAGCAACTTGAAGAGCATGTAATAGCAAATCTTAAAAGGGTACATATCTCTTTTTGTTTCCTGTGGCTACTGAAAAAAATTATGACAAACTTGGTGACTCCAAACAATAAAAATTTATTCTGTCACCATGTGGGAACCAGAACTCCAACATCAGTGTCATTGGGCCAAGATCAAAGACTGACTAGGTATGCATTCCCTCTGAAGGCTCTAGGGGAGAATCGATTCTGTGCCTCTTCCAGTTTCTGGTGGCTACCAGCATTCCTTGGCTTGTGGCCTCATCATTCCAGTCTCTGCCTCTGTCTTCACATCACCTTCTCTTCTGCATGTGTATCTTCTTCTCTCTTGTCTGTATCAAACCTCCCTCTGCCTCTCTCTTATCAGACATTACATTGAAGGTCCACCCTGATTGTCCAGGATAATCTCCCTACCTCAAAATTC
Source organism: Physeter macrocephalus (assembly GCF_002837175.3). Lineage (NCBI taxonomy): Eukaryota > Metazoa > Chordata > Mammalia > Artiodactyla > Physeteridae > Physeter > Physeter macrocephalus. The sequence goes on along the minus strand of NC_041223.1, from coordinate 35,996,209 downwards.
TCAACTTAATCACAGCTACAGAGGCCTTCTTTTTCCCCCCTTATAAGCTAACATTTACAAGTTTCAGAGATTAGAAACTGATACCTTTGGGGGAGCATTATTCAGCTTACTCCACCCTCCAATGACCCTTCCCCTATTCTGAGTGCTTTCTGTGGATATCAGGGGATCATTTTGCTACTGTTAATCTATAAATACCATTCTTATTATAATGAATTGTATTTAAATACAGTTATATATTCAGGACTGCAAGAGCCAAGCTCATCTACTATGTATGGGGAATGGGCTAATCTGATAGATGAGGTCATTTCTAGTACTTCTTAGACAAAACAAACAAGCAAAAAAAAAAAAGAAAAAAAAAACCGTAAAATAAAGCAGTGCCTTCCACGAACTGAGGGAAAGCATCAGACTCCCGTTGTCTCAATCTTGGGTGTACTAAGGTACGCCATAGAGAAGAGTATATAAACCATCCCTGTAGGGTAGCTTTAAGATGGTACTAAGTGAAACTGGCTAATAAATAAGTCATAACAGCCCAAGTAAAGTTGTGAGGGCCCCTTGGGGCCATCTGACTCAAAATGGAGAATGAGATGAGACAAGTTCACAAGTCTAGTGTCAAGGCTGCGATAACAGCTCTAGAAAAATACATACTTCTTTGATTGCACTTTTTTTATCGCCTGAACTCTCTGTGCTTTTCCCCCACTGGTTATTCCTTTACCCCCTCATTTACTCAGTCCACAAATATTGATTGAATGCCCAATATGTGCCAGGCACAGCATTATGCCCCAGCGATGCAACCCTCAACAAAACAGACACAGTCTCTATCCTTCTTGGGCTTACAGTTTAAGAGTGTGGCTCCTTGGTTCTCAGTAGTAGAAAATCACTTCCTTATCATGTCTGTGAAGAAAAGCCCAGGGCCAACGGCTTCATAGGAGCACATCACAAAGGTGGGAATGGGACTAGATCAAATGTAAAACTAAAGGAAGCAGAGACAGAGACACTCAGTAAGCTGTGCTTCTCCACGTCGACATTCTCCTTCCAGGGAAAGCCCATGGTGTTCCTGAATTTTATTTTAATAAGGAAGTTAGAATTGCTATAGAGCAAAAGGGTCTCCAGAGCCCTCGGAGAAGTGGAAGAGCAGCACAATGATCCCCCTCAAGCACCCGCTTCAAACAGAGCAGCTCTGTGTTCATCTGGTTTACATCCTGGGCTTTTAAACAAAGGGTTCTGCAACCAGAACAATGAAGATTGAAAACTCCTGCTTTAGAGGAGCAGGCCCCACAGTGACCAAGAAACTCCTCCTGCTTTGTGGCATGCCTGGGAAACAGCTCAAAACGTATGCACCAGGAACGGTGGGTCAGAAAGCAGCTTCTTCTGTGAAGGATGTGCTATTAAATTAATACTTAACCAATGACAGGAGCCAGTGTAGATGATGATAACCTGATTCTTTCTGGTGTTTCATTTCTTCCTTATGTGATAGGAAAGATAACCAGGAAAGGAATGAAAAAAGGCAAACTTGTTTCTCACAATGCTCATCACCTATCAAGTGATAATTTCCCTGCTCTTGTTCTGAACATTCTGCATCTCTTTTGAAGCATTTTACATCTTTATGAATTTCTGAAGAGCTGTCTATGGGGATTGAAAACATAAGGATCTTGGAATTACACGACAATTTTTTTAAAGGAATTGAGTTGAGATCTGGAAGTTTGATGAAAATTCCCTCTTATCCATTGTATATGTATCATTTTTATCTTATGAATTTTTAGAAAGATGAGTTAAACTCATATTTCACAGACTATACTAACCTCTGAGTAAGATAAGGTAATAACAACAATAATCATCAATATGATCTGGTTCTATTTCTGCTGATTTAGCCTTCAAAAAATTCTTCCCAAATGGTTGAGTTTTCTTAGGTGGTATCTTATGCTTTGGCACCTAATACAATCAGGCCCTTTCATTCTTGCTCACAGTCACAATTTCTTTAGTCACCTTTAATGTCAAAAGTGGCAGCTACACCATGATGATCACAAAGTCACTTAAAATGAATTGGTTAAGAGTTCCAGCACTTTAACCAGTTCTGTTCAAACCTCAGTTGTGCCAGCATCTGAAGGGACCCTGCAGACAGAAATGAAGATAGTTCAGAGATGTCTGCAAGCTCTGAGGACCAGATGGGACAGTTGGTTCAGGGTTGCTTAAATAGACAAACAACAGTAATGCCCAGATTGCTGAGCCCTCCCTCCCAATGCCTTAGCTCCACCTGCTCCATTGTTTTAGAATGCAAACACAACTCTGGGGACAGAGGTGCAGTCAGTGTACTGAGAATATTGTCTCTACCTCCACAGGAATCATGTTCAGGTAGACAATAAAATTTTATGTTCTGATCACCTTAATTCATTGACTGATAATTCTTTCCCTTTGTTTAAAATGATTAATCATGGTCAATTAGTTATTCATTACATCTAAATATGAAATTATAATATAACATTATAGTGATATAATAATAAAGTTGAATGTTATACATAATTAATATAAAACACTAACAATTTATGTTATATACAATTGAACTGTATATTTTTCTACGCTATTCTTTTTGGATAATTGACTTAATCAACCAATATTCCCCCAAAGATATTTTTCCAATTTTTCAGCTTTTCAATGCTTTATAAATGGCTTATTAAACCAGCTGGGATCCTGCACTTGATACTTATGGAGAAAGAACTTATATTCTATTCTCGTGAATCAAGAACACAGGCTATGAATGAGGCAGCCACGGAAGGGGCCAAACTCTTAAGTCTAAGGCCCCTGTGAGAAAAGGCTCTGGGACATGCATGTAAGTTGAGAGCTACCTTTTCTTAAGCATTGTCCCATTTTATTTAAAGAAGTTTCTAGCAAATACCTTTAGGTACAACTGAAAACTAGATTGGCCTCTGCTAAGTCTCTGTTAGAGAACTTAAAATTGTATTACCATTTATGCAGCTAGGACAGCGCCTTTGCACCACATCAACAACCACTGTACCTGAAAATTTCAGCCATGTAGGGGGGAATGGGCAACAGAGTAATGTTATTGTAATGTAATATTGTTTCAGGAGAACAATAGATCTTCTTATAGATTCACTGGAGACAAGAGCAGCAAAGCAACTACTGAAAAGTCTGGTAACTCTTTGCATGCATCTGGAATTGATAGGAAGAAATGACACAGGACAATTATTTGTCTTATATGAATTCAAAAAGTCATCTTGTTGAGCACTGTATTTTTTTTCCCTAAGAATATCTGTACTTCAATGTAGTATAGCTCTTTCTTGTACACAGATGGACATGATGGATGAATAGAGCAAGGGCCCATGGTTTCAATGTTCTCACCCTCCAAAACTGAATTATACCAAGATGCTGCTAATTACACAATAGTTCTTCTAAATGAAAGTTCACAGCAACAAAACTCACAGTAGAGGGTTTTAATGGATAGTATTATAACAGTGGATAATTGAATCTTTAGCCCCCGAAGAGGTTCTCAGCTTTTAAAGTTAAAGGCAACCAGGCCTGGGATGGGAAGGAGCCATACAATTAATATAAAGAAAAAATAGTACCAGAAACCAAAGTAATTTCCTCTTTACCACATTTCCTCCCCCACACATATTTTGTGCATTTATTACCAAAGAGTGTTACTTGTTTACCATCTCCTCTCAAGGCTTAAGTATTACGTTTGTTTTACAGAAGACATTGAACAGAATATCAGTTGGACTCAGATAATAGGGTTCATTTTTTCTTACTCTGAATAATTACACTATTACTAATATTAATATTATTTATTATTATTAGCTAGCTACCATTTTTCAAGCACCAAGATACTGTGGTGGGACTTAAGCATTAAACTAATTTTCTCAACAACCCATGTGGTACAATAACACTTCTACAGACAGGAAAATAGAGGTTCAGGAGTAAGCACATAGGCTAAGGTTACACAGCTAATAAGTGCTGAAGAGGTATTCAAAGATAGAGTTTTCTAAATCTTTTATGAGACAGGGGATATTCACTAAATGGCACTTACCTCTCAAATGCACTTTTTTTTTCCTATTGGACTGGAATAGTAGAAATTCTCAAAGCCCTCAACAGACTCTGGGTCTAGATCTCCTATTATCTCAAGTTCCTAGATGAAATTAATTGTCCCCTTTTATAATAAGGGTCTGGTTCTCAGGCAAATAATATAGAACCATATTTTCTTTCACACAGAATCTCCTTGGGCAGAGAGGCAAGGTGTCTTTAGGTTGCTTCCTGGCTATTCAGGCCAACATTGGGGCAGTTCTAAATCTAACCTGCTTCTCAGCAGAGTCACTATTGGCTTTTGGGGTGAAACAAAACTTTGTGATGCTGAATTGTCCCAAATGTTACAAGGCATTTGCATCTCTGGCTATCAAATATCAATGGTGCCAAAAGGCCCCCATACAAATACAAACCCCATCAGGGGTGATACTGCCCCTAGTTAAGAACCACTGAGCCCATTCTTACAATGTTCTATAGTCAGCAGGCAGCTGCTATATAGCTGCAAAAAGAAGTCCTGAACTTTCCCTGCAGGGTTACATCATTTTGATCCTAGTCCAAGAATGTTGGGAGCAGATAACATACTGCCATTGGCAGATTTGGACTAAGCCACTGCTCTGGGGCAAAACTGTATTAGAGCAAGGGAGGGGGGTTGGAAGTCAGATCAGAATGTGTGGAAGTGAAAAGTTGGTCAGTCTCCATACTGAGTCATAATCATCAGTAGGAAGGAAAGAAAAGAGAAAACACATTAGGAGATGCGTGTCTCCAGTTCACTGGAAGTAAAGAGCAGTAGTAAAGCCCAGTTTAGTCTCCATCTGACTGGCTGCCAACTTCCCACACACTGTTGGCTCATGACGTGACAATTCTCTGTCTGGAACCCCTTCGCCTTTACAATCACTCCTCAGTCACCTATTAACTACTCTTAGGCCCCGTGGAAGACAGGCCAACTGTCTACTTTCAGATCTGTTGTAACTTATTCTGGAAATATGTCACTATGATGACTAAAAAGCTTGTCACCCCGTTCAGCACATTTTGAGTTGTATTTTTGTAAGGGAATGTTTGGGCAATGACACACAAATTACATGCACAAAGCCAAATTAATTATTTGCAGATATGTAATATAATTATATGGATTTATGCTATCCATCTGTGAACCTTAGTCTCCCCTGGTGCAAGTACTGCTTACAATACAAAGGGTTTAATAGCTTTAAGAAAAACTTATTATGTTTACATTTGCACAAGAGTGAAGTCTTCATTATTTGATGGCATTCATGGGATCCTGTGGGTGGAGAAGACCTTGATGAGCAAACTGGTCCATTCTCCGGCATTCAAGAGGAATCACTGTTAAACAAACTTGGAAAGATGGTATTGAGGAATTGTCACAGCCACTTGGAAGAAATACTTCATTATTTAGTATCTTTCACCTTCAAGAAATTTTTCTGTTTCTGTATCTACATTTCCTGTGGCAATTTACGCTATTCACGATCATCTGGTGCTCACTGATGCCAGAAAATGCCCAGTTGTCTCCTCTATGTTAAAATACATCATGATTGAGAGTTGTTATTCAATGATTTCTACCTCCTCTTTGGACTGAGTAATATCAGTACAATTAGCCTTTCCTCCTAAGCCTTGTTTTATAAAACATAATAATTTTCAGTCAATCCCATACAAATTTCCCACACTCATTTTTAATGGTAAAGACAACGATGCAAACAGTTGGCCAATGCATGATTTCACAATAATGAGAAGATCATTTCAGAGGTCCTTTTATGCATTTTTCTTTATTTGTATTGGTATCATGGCAGCTTTTACGAATAGCATTACATGACTGGCTATGTACCCTCCATGCCCAAGTGCCTCATTATTACGGCATAGTGACATAAGAGCTAACTTGGCAACTGGACAAGATATGGAAAGAGGTTTTAAAAAGAGAATGGAGTGTTTACCTTTGTCTTGGGTGTTAGGGGGTGCTTTGCAGAAGTGACCCTGCAGCCTTGTCTTCTAGAATGAGAAGTAACTTTCCAGCAGGAAAGAGGGAGTTACTCTTAGAGAGAATATTATATGACATAAATGGATGGAACCAAAAAATAGATTCAAGGTATCTCATGCATACCAGCATGCTGACACATAAGGTAAAGGGAATAAAATGAGGGAAAATGTATTGAGCATTGTCTGTGTGCTGGATGCATCACAAACATGGCTCCATTTCATTTTCACCATGGTTATATACACTGACCCATATTTTGCCCATGAAAAACCCCAAGTTCAGAGGGGTTATTACTTTGCTCATGGTTAGACAGACAGTGAGTAGCAGAGCAAGGATGAGAACCCAGGACTGGATGATGGTAAAGTACATGCTCTGTGTTTGTCATATTACTCTCTTATTCTAAAACTAGTAGATCAACAGCGTTCAGATCATAAGGGCTTTGACTACACTGCTATGAAATTTGTCATTTCTTTCATAGACCAAAGAGGGTCGGAAGAGTTTTTATAATTTTATTTTTAGAAAAATGTTATAAAGATGACTCTTGTGATGGCATATTTTAAAATGTAAAATAATAGAAATGGTTTCAGGAATACGATGTCGGAGGCTAAGGTAACATCCAGGTCAGACCCACTGAAGACCTAATCTAAGGTAGTAGCAGTGAGGATGACATGGAACAGATAGATTCATGAGGTTTTATCTCCAGGGCTCAGTGATTGCTTTGATGTGGAAATGAAGGTCCATGAGAAGTCTGGGATCATTCCCAGGTTACTGACTTCAGCGGGGGGTAGGGGGGGTGATTAATGGTACAATAAATCAAGATAGTAAATTCCAGAAGAAGTAGCCAGTTTGGAAGTAAAAGATGAAGAGTTCAGTTTTGGGATATGTTGAATTTGAAAGAGAGATGTCCTATAGATAAGGAGCTCTCTGGGATTTGAGTTCATAATTGCTGAGGGTTGGCAGAGAAAAGAAAACTCATCCTGGGGAAAGACACAGAGTCAAGAAAGCACGGGCTGAGGAGTAAACCCCAAAGATCATTAATTTTTTTTTAAAGTTGGGTATAGAAGAGGGAGTGGGTATAAAAGAAGAAGAAGGAGATACAAAGGACTGATCCAGGAGGTGGAAAGTGAACCAGGAAGCTTTGTATCTTAGAATCTGACACAGGAGAATATTAAAAAATAAATACTGGTGAGCACAGACAAAAGCTGCAGAGAAATCAAGTGATATTGGGACTTAAAAGAGCTATCAGTTTGCGCAGTTATAACATTAGTGGTAATACTAGTCTGAGCAGCTCGAGTGAAGTGATTTGAGCTAAAGAATAATGGTGGTGCATGAGGAATCTATGGGAAGTGAAGAAGTAGAGATAGTGGAATAAAGTTCATTTTAAGAGCTTGGAGCATAATCAATGACTTGAAGGTGCAGAAATCTTAAGATACATTTGTGAAGTTAATTTTGTTATCTCTTTAAATGTCTTCAGTGAGGATAATCCTTCCATGCCCCTGGAAAAAAACTAGGCAGATTCTATGACTCTTCTTTCAGTTAGTAAAAATTCTCATAGATTCTCATAGATATCTATTCTCATAGATAGATTCTCGTAAAAAAATTCTCTTATTTCAGCCTCAGTTCAATATGTAAGATTGTCCTGACAACATAATAAACAAACTTTCAAGGTTTGTTCAAAGATAAATATTTGTTCCTCCTCCTTCCATGAAGAGGGGGATTTCAGAGAGGCACCTCATCTTGCCCCACCTGCCTTCTAAACCTCAGCCACTTAGGCGAGGGCAGCCTCAGCAACCTTCATTGTTGCCTCATATCCTGACACTGTGTTAGGTTTTTCAGCTTCTTCATGTCGGCCATATGTAGTCACACTGGTTCTGCATTTAATCCCACCTAACGGGACCTGTGGAGACTCTGACTCTCCTCCCACTTCCACATTCATGAGGAAGCCATGCACTGCAAGGCACAAGGTCTGACTTTCCTAGTGGCTGTCCAGAGGGGCCTGAAAACACAACCTGGGTCAAGGGTCAAAAGTAGGAAAGTTAATGCCTCAGGAGTTGAACTTGAACCAAAGAGTGACCAGATATGGGTAAAAACCAGCAGGTGAATGCCTCTCAATTACTTCTATTGAGGGAATATTCTAAGGAACAGTGGCTCCACAATGACTGTCTGGAAGATGTGCCCTAGGGATAAGCAACCAGCTCTGTGTCCTGGTGAAGCTATAGCATGCTCAGTGATGTGCCACCGTGTATAGGAACTTCCTCTTTCCCTGCCTGCCTTACTTCCCTTTTCCCTTGATCTTGCCATATTGAGTTGCACCTTCCAATACAGTCTTAACATATAAGCTTTCAATAGGACTTTCTTTTTTAGGGAACCCAGGCCAAGACAGAGGTGGTTGCCTTCTCTTCTTTCCACTTGACAGCAGTTTTTTTTTCCTAATGCCTTGAGAACAGGTCTTGACTGGTACTGTTACACTGTATATGGCTCTATACTCTGTTAACACTGATTCTTTCTTTTCCTGGTCATCTTGTAGAGACGCTTGGGTGGACCCTCTGAAAATAACTTCCTTGACCCAGGAAGTGCCTCTTTTTTGGCTGCTTATTGCAAATTTCCCACTACGGTCTCCAATAACACAACTCACAGCCTCTTACTGCTGGACACCACCACCAGCAGGTCACACTTTCTCAGGTGTAAATCAAGCACAAGCTTACAATTTCCTCCAACTGCAGAGAATACATAAATATATACACACAAATACACATTTATATTATATATGCATGCATATTATGACTCATTCATAATATGTGTTATCATATATATAATATACAGATATATACACACACACACATATATATACATATCTAGCTACATATATATCAGATTCCTTAAGTGGACCCCTTGAAGCCCCTCTTAAAAGATGTAGAGTTAAGAAGTTGCACCCCTCATTCCTGTGGGTAGAAGGAAAGGGGGAGATAGACTCACAGCACTCCAGAAGTTCTCCTCAAATATCTATCTCAAAAAAAATATTCTCCTTTATTCTAACCCTGGATAATTTTATATTCTTAATATATTATCTTAGATATTCTTTTTTTTTTTTTTTTTTGTGGTATGCGGTCCTCTCACTGCTGTGGCCTCTCCCGTTGCGGAGCACAGGCTCCGGACGCGCAAGCCCAGCGGCCATGGCTCACGGGCCCAGCCGCTCCGAGGCATGTGGGATCCTCCCGGACCGGGTCACGAACCCGTGTCCCCTGCATCGGCAGGCGGACTCTCAACCACTGTGCCACCAGGGAAGCCCTGTCTTATATATTCTTAATGTATAAGATGATTTTATATTCTTAATTTTTGAACCCCTCATATTATATTCTTAATATGAGGGGTTCAAAAATCAAGTAACGCACCTTTGGTTATCTATTTCACATAAATCTAGCATCTTCTCTGATTGTGTTGTCTAGGCAAAATCCAACCTTATGTCTTTATAATGAAAAGGGTGAGAAGTAAGATATAGCTAAAGAGAGGCATAGAATTTAAGTAGTACTTTTAAATTTTATTTTGTTTTGATGGAAAGTGAGAAAGGTTAGTATATAGGTTCACAATGGACCTATTAGAGAAGAAAAGATTTAAAATATACATTAACAAAAGGATATTTATTTTTCACTTGGTTAGTTTTCTAATCTGCAGAGTGGAGCTAATAATATCTACTAACATGGAGAGATTGTGAATATTAAATGAAATAAAAATGTTAAAGGTGTTAGATATACCTGGCCTAGAATAAGAGCATAAAGAATCTGGAATCTGACTATTATTCTGGAAAATTTTTAAAGATTTTTCTGGAATCATGATGTAGATCTCTTTTTTAAATTCAACTGCAGACCTATCAGTCTTCAGTGTTTCAGTAACTTGGATGAGATTAATCTGAAAGGATTTATTCTTTACATATATAAAACCCTTTTCTTTTCAAGGGGTCTTCAAATTGACTTTAGTATTAATCTTTCTCTTTTATTCCCTGTAATTTTCAATATCATTCATATATATATATATATATATATATGAATATATATGACACTTTAGCCTAAGTTTTCTCCCTTTTTAGGAACATTCTAATCTTTTATGTGATCTCATAATAACTGGTGTGCCTGGGCTGATTTGAGCCAGTTGTTTTATTAAACTGCAAGGAAGTCATCCAGATCTGCTGACTTCACTTTTCTATTGAAGCAACTGCTGTCTTTAACAAATTGTTGATATTAGAAAAATATCTAACAGACACTGAGTGCCCCATGTAAGGTTCTGTGCTAAAGAGGTTACTTGCATTAATATACCCAATGACCTTATGAGACAGGTATTTTTACTATCCCCATTCACAGATGAGAAAAATGAGGCCTAGAGAGGTTAGGTTTTCAAAATGATTTTTCCCCCAAATTTGCTAAGATCATAAAAGCAACAAATTTTCAGCAAGGATGGGAGTCTTATTGAAGAGACTAAGAGAGAAGTGGGCTGTAGCCCTTTGCTCAAATATGCTGGCCTCCCATGGTGCAGCCTCTGCCCTCACTTCAACCCTGCCCACCCCAGAAACACACCTCGCTCATAATGAATTAGCACAAAGAGAGTTTTTATTGAAGAATTAATGTTACAGAGAATATTTACCTTGAAAAATTGCATAAAATCCTCTTCAGGCTCTTCTTTCTCTAAAATCACTTCCCCCAGAACCAGGCCTTTCATCTCCTTTCTCTTTCCTCCCTTTATCCTCTATGGAAGGGAATCACCTCGGGTTGAGTATTCCACTGAACAAGGAAGAACTACACAAACAGAAGGCAGTTCAAGGAGTATCAACTGCTACTTAAGCCCGCCCCTTCCTTTGGGTGGGAAAGTGGTGTCTCATCCACCCATCCCCAGTAGCCCATCCAATTTATTAATTATGTACTCACAGCTTATTAAGGATGGGAAGTGGCAAGGCAGATTTTGATACTAAGAAGAGATTTTTCTCATCAGTCCTTGCTGGACAGGGACCAGAACCAATTCCATAACAACGAAGACTAAAACTGAGAATAGAGAATAGGATGGACATGCCCTCTTTGATGCTGAGAATAGATGATACCAAGCTTCTCTCTGAGCCCTATGTACTGTTAAGTATTTGAATTGATCTCTGTGAATCAACATGTAGAATTCTGAAATTTGATAAGCCTTTTAATATTAACCATCAGTGACATATTTAGGAGTAGGTTACTACAGAAACAGGGTAAAAGCAGAGGAAAAGAGAAAAATGATGCTAACCATTTGTGCCATATTGTCCTCAAGGAGAAACTCAACAGCTTCCTATTCAGAATAAAAGGAAGAAAATAAAGGGCATGAGGAAGGAAGAGGCAATGATTAAAACATTCTGGAAATGTAAAATTGTCTTTACAAAAATGTGTCTTCTAGGACATGTGTTCAAGTATTGCTGGCCTCTGATGTAGATGGAGATTTTCCTTAAAAAACAGACATTTTAGAGAGGGTGTGAAAGTAACACCATTTGATAAGTTTTACCTGGGTATCAAATTTTGAAAACATAAGTGACATTTTCTCATGACTAAATATGTACTGCTAACAATGATGGAATAATCACTGACTTCTCTTCAATTTCCATACAAAGACTCTTAACCTATATGAGAATTTATTGACTTGAAGTTTAAAGCATAAAATCCTCATTTTAAAAAAGCAGTCAGCATTTCTAAGCATGAAAAAGATATTTTGACCAGGGAAAGACAACTCCAAAACAATGAAATGTTTTTCAGTTTGTAAACTTAATCCTGATCTTCCTTTTAAAGAAAGGGATACTTTTGTAATTTCTACTATTGCCTTGCAAGTTCAGATTCATGTGTAATAGTTAAGGTCAATCTATTATATTTCTGTTTTTTGAATTACAAAGACTATATCTATATTAATGCAAACAATCCAGAAGAAGAAAAATCAACCAGTAATGTCCACAAAAAATACAGATGCAAAAATGTTGACTCACTTTTCACTGAGATATCATAGTACAATGTAAACAAGTCAAAAATTATATATGCTGAAATAAAGCCTTGGTAAATTTAAGAAAATTGAAATTGTATCAAGTATCTTTTCTGACCACAACTCTATGAGACTAGATATCAATTACAGGAAAATATCTGTAAAAAATACAAACACATGGAGGCTAAACAATACCCTACTTAATAACAAAGTGATCACTGAAGAAATCAAAGAGGAAATCAAAAAATACTTAGAAACAAATGACAGTGGAGACACAA
>NC_041223.1:35983133-35983756 GCF_002837175.3 Physeter macrocephalus | reverse complement strand
AAAGGAGAAGACTCAAATCAACAGAAGTAGAAATGAAAAAGGAGAAGTAACAAGTGACACTGCAGATATACAAAGGATCATGAGAGATTACTACAAGCAACACTATGCCAACAAAATGGACAACCTGGAAGAAATGGACAAATTCTTAGAAATACACAACCTGCCGAGACTGAACCAGGAAGAAATAGAAAATATGAACAGACCAATCACAAGCACTGAAATTGAAACTGTGATTAAAAATCTTCCAACAAAAAAAAGCCCAAGACCAGATGGCTTCACAGGTCAATTCTATCAAATATTTAGAGAAGAGCTAACACCTAACCTTCTCAAACTCTTCCAAAATATAGCAGAGGGAGGACCACTCCTAAACTCATTCTACGAGGCCACCATCACCCTGATACCAAAACCAGACAAAGATGTCACAAAGAAAGAAAACTACAGGCCAATATCACTGATGAACATAGATCCAAAAATCCTCAACAAAATACTAGCAAACAGGGCTTCCCTGGTGGCGCAGTGGTTGCGCGTCCGCCTGCTGATGCAGGGGAACCGGGTTCGCGCCCCGGTATGGGAGGATCCCACATGCCGCGGAGCGGCTGGGCCCGTGAGCCATGGCCGCTGAG
>NC_041223.1:35722967-35981406 GCF_002837175.3 Physeter macrocephalus | reverse complement strand
AACGTATGTATATGTATAACTGATTCACTTTGTTATAAAGCAGAAACTAACACACCATTTTAAAGCAATTATACTCCAATAAATATGTTAAAAAATTATATATGGTGCTTTTTATGACTTTGAGGATAGGAATAATTAGTTTATTAAATTGACATTCCCTGTTATTTCTGTTTCTCTGTTTAAAATAAAGTTCTCTTTGTTCAGTATCTCTTCAGTATCTCTTATAAGACTATTTTATTTTATTCATGTCAGTTATACAAAATGTTGTCTTTTTTGAATCACGAAATTTAAATTCCACTGGAAAGCCCATACAACTTATATATCTAAATCACAGCTAATTCTTATATATTTCACTATAAGCAAAAATTTCCATTAAAAATCAATACTCTTCAGCAAGCCAATATTCACTAGTGAAAATAGATGTAATAATTCTTTCCTTTCCCTTCTTTCTTTATCTCAACACTAGCATATCCTTCCGCTTCCAGATTTATTTCAGGGTTCTAGATCAAAGAACCTTCAGCTGCAATAATTCAGATGCCAGCAACTAGAATTCACAGTAATCCACTCCACACTCTACCACAGCTCTCTGAAACCTATAGCACCCTCTGACTACTCAGAGTACAGCCAGGGCAGCCCTAAGTCCTGCCTGGGAACTTGTATTTGCCAAAAGCAAGGCATTTATCTATCCCTTTGTACAGTATATTCAATTTTTTCACAGAAAGAGAAATTGCCCTTCTTTCCAAATGGTCTGTGTTTCAGTAATTTTGAGAACTCCCTTAAGAATTCTCTCATTAGTTTCATTCTGAGGGGGATTTACCATTTATTAGAAGTTCAGAGCTTAAACTCTGGAAGACCCTCTGTTTCATGCCAGAAACTGAGAGGTTCTAGGGAAAAAGGGAATGGTGAAACAAGGTTCACCATACATGCCAAGCTTACTTTACCATACCTCCCAGATTTTAATTCTCTTCTTTAATTTTCCATCCAGCCTTAACTAATGATCTTTGTTCTGTGCCAATGGGAAATCCTGGGCCAGAGCTTGTGCTAAGACTCCTGTTGTAGAGGCCTAAGGGAAAGCTCAAAGTCCAAAGGATTCAAGAGCATGCAGGTCTTGAAGAGAAATCTCCAACATGAAAAGCACACTGAAGAGAAATCTCCAACATGAAACATTTCCTTACTTGTTTTCTCAGAAAACACAAAACTTCATCAGGCTTCAACACAGAGAATATAATTAAGAACTAAGACACAGAGTTTTCACAAGTGTCTTGCTAAGTTATTATTCCTATCTTTAAAAGTAAGAATAAAAATAATAATTGAAAATTTTCTTAATAAAAGAAATTCTCCATATTTTATAACATTATTAATATGGAATGTTCTTTGGTAAATTAACAAAAAATACTGGATTATCTACAATAAAATCAATAATATTACAAGCTTGAAATTCAAGTAAGTTCTAAAACTCACTATTTTGAAACAGTGATAGAAAAAGTGAATCATAGCACATATATGTATATATCAGTGTGTTTGTATATGTGTATTTATACACACTTAATTTTTTCAGTTTATTAAGGTGGTAGAACCTGTGCCATATTACTATTGTGCACATAACACTTAGCAAAGCCACAGACATGACATAGGAACTCGATAAATATTACATTAATTAGCTAAACTCTATTGCATTCCTAGTCTGTGCCTGAAACTATTCTGTACAGAGTGGCAACTAAAATTATGAGTTATTTCCCATTGTCTTTGAAAAGCTTACAGCTAAATTGGAAAGATGAGACCTCCCACACAAAGCTATTAGAGTCCCATTAGAGAATAAATATCCTGAGATAACAATGCAAGATGATAAATATGTGGTTAGGTGTGAACAACTGCACTTAATAACAGAATCAGACAATGGTGTTACATTTCACAAACTGTAGCATCAGAACAGTTACCTTCCTCTTGTATCCAAAACAGAGGTGTCCATATTACACAGCTATTAGTGGAGTTAGGCCAATTCCAACCTTGAAGTAAAGACGACCAAGCCTCCACTCAAGCCCCAACATGCTTCTTTGCTAATGATACCTAAAGTCTTGATTGAGACTAACAGGTGTCACAGTACTTATTTAGTGACTGTCTGCTTCATCTATGAGGTTAAAATGCCTTCTGATATCTTTAATACTGACATAATAGCTAATAATATAAGCAAACTGAAAGACTATCCCATTGTCCTTGCATGGTATTGAGCAGAATTTAGTGAACCATACAGCTGGCCATAAAAGTCTTTTTCCAAAAAGCAGAGGAAAGTTCTAGAAAGTAAATAATACAGAAAGAAATTACCCAATTTTCATGAGAAGTTTTATAAAAAAAATAAAGAACACATTTATTTGAAATTTGGTGAAACCACAAGTAATTAAAGATAAAATAAGTGCAGACTAGAGCATGGAGAATATAATTTTTATACTCAAATGAAATTGCTTTACATCCAAAGTAGTTCTGTTGAAGGCAAAGTGCCTTGAAGATTTCCCTTTGTTTAATCTAAACCAGTAGTTTTCCATAGAAGCCTTTGGAGAAGCTTCAAGAGTCACACGAATGTTTCATAGAAATATAAATTCTAAACATTTTTAACTAATTTCAAAACTAGAAAAATGCATAAGACAATATATAGCATATTTTAACACACAAGAATCTGTGGAGCTCATCTTGACTCCTAAGTTAAATTGTTTCTATGCAGATTTTGGAATAAAGCTTCTTTTGCCATCTCTCTATATATTTGACCTTCTTACAAATGTGCAATTCATGAGGAAGTTTTAACTTTTCACTGGTCTTTTTAAGTTCCAGCCCTATGCATGTCCACTTCTGTAGGATTGAACGAGTGAAGGGAGCATCACAGAGCACCTCAATATTGTGCAAAACCTAAATGGTAGTCGAATAAATGGGTTGCCAACTTGAAAGAAGACAGTAGCCATTAATTTGGACCACAAGTCCAAATTTCAAATTTTTACTATCTTTAAAATAGCCTTATTCTTCTGGTGCATTTTCTTTATAAGTAAGTTCTATAAATTTAAATTTATAAAATAAATTTATAGACATATTTTATCACTTATAAAATAAATTTAAACACATTTTATTTACAAATTTTATCATTTATAAAATATACTTGTACTAGTAAAACGCACATTAGATTTTTATTTCTTTTCCTTTTAAGAGAGCTTACTTATAGTTGTTAATAATCTAAAGTAACATAATACTATTAAATATTTACCAAAACCAAATCTCATTCTTTATCCATTTTAGTTTCATTATTCACTCTATTAAAATTGCTCTATACAAGATCAATACAGACCTTAACAAAATAAATTGTCTTCACTGAGCCCATGCTCTCTGGCTACATATATTGTTCCTCACTGCCCCTGTCAACATCTTGGTCTTCAGTGGCAATGTTTCCTAATTTAATTCTGATTGCTCCGATCATCTATTTCCTTCACTAACATCTGGGGTATTTTTCCCTTGACCATTAATACTGGAGTCTCTCAGTCTCAGTCCTTGACTTTTGTATTCTCTAAACTTCACCCTCAGGAACCTCATTTGTTCTCCTGATTTGGTTCTACATCTCCAAACTTTTAGAGTACCACATCAAGCGGATAGTATCTGTGACAGGAATCTACCACTGCATTGTCAAACTACCCGAAATTACATAATGGCATAAAACAACCATTTTATTTAACTAGTGATATGGAGCTAAGGTGCCCAAGAAGGACTCAGTTTGATGTTTCATCTTTGATATTCTTGATATCAGCTTGATACCTAGGGTAACTGGAGAATACACTTCCTCAAAGGTCTCTTCACTTACATTTTGCACCTAGGTGCTCCTTGTGTGTGTTATCTTTCTCTCTCCTTCTCTTAGGGCCTCTCCAGATGGTTTTGACTTCTCATAGCATGATGGTTTCCAGGTAGTTGTGGTTCTGACATGGCAGTTGGCTTCCAACAGGCTTCCAGGCTATTCAAAGGTCTGGCACAGCATTGTTTCCTCCATATACCATTGTATTGCCACCTCAATGGGAGATCATGGGCCCATTTTTATTCCCCTGACTTAGAATACCTTCCTTCTTTCGCTCTTCCAATTCATGTCTCTCTTCCTTTAGAAAACATTCTCCCGTGATTTCTTTCCAGATTAACTCCAAATATCTGAGTTCCTTTCCCTCAGAACTTAGACACCATCTTCATATATTATGTGTAATAGACATTTCTTGCTTTTTGGTTGTTCATTACTGAGTCCCTCTCTTCTTATTAGTAATCCAAATTCATTTGAGTAATGACTCATTTTGTAGAACTCTATGGAGGTTTTAGCCACCTCCTACAAAATAAGCTGTATTAGTCAGGGTTCTCCAGAGAAGTAGAACCAACAGGGTGTGTGAATGTGTGTATGTGAGAGTGTGAGAGAGAGAGATTTATTTTAAGGAATTGGCTCACACTATTGTGTGTTATGGTGAGTCTAAAATCTAATGGAGTAGGCCGGCAGGCTGGAGACACAGGAAAAAGTTCAGTTCAAGTCCAAAGGCTGTCTGCTGACAGAATTCCTTCTTGCTGGGAGGAGATCAATCTTTGTTCTATTAAGATCTTCACTGAATTGCATGAGGCTTTCCATTTTATGGAGGGTAATCTGCAATACTCAGAGTTCACTGATTTAAATGTTCATCTCACCCAAAAAACACCTTCATAAAAACATGCAGAATAACATTTGTCCAAATATCTGGGAACTGTGGCCCAGCCAAGTTGACACATAAAATTAACCATCACCTAAGCCAAACAGACTTGTTCCTCCCTTGCTTCTCCACAGAGTGGACACGTAATATAAGTTCAGTACATCAGATGCTCTTTCTTGGTTGTTGAATCTAAGCCATTAACACAATGGTATCAGGAAAGCAGGTGGTCATATTCATTACAGCAGCAGTAAGAGCAGTGGCATGCCATCAGATTGTAGTGGCATGACTACCACTCTGTTTCTGCTGCCCAGTCTTCTGTAGCTTCCTTGGTTTCTTCTAGTCAATAATCCTGGTCATGTGTCCTCCATTGAGTCTGGAGCCTCTAGATAATTCCAATAAACTCACCGTTCTCTGTAGATAGACAGGATTGGTTTCTGCTGCTTAGAACCAAGTTACATTTAATACTATATCATGCTACTTATGTTCATGAGTTGTATGAGGATAAATGCATTACTAAACGAAAAGTATATTGAACAAATTCCTAGCATAGTGGGGTGATCAATAAATTATGTTAATATGTTTTTCTTCAACTTCATTTTCTTCTTCCTATTCTTCCTAATTATTATTAACATTATTATAATAATAATTATTGAACTTTCTATATATGTTTTGAACAAGAAATATGACTCCTAGCATAACACTCTGGACAACGTAATACCCAGCTCAATTCATTAGCCTGGTTGGCTCATACACAATAAGACTAAAATTTTGAGTTGCTGAGGAACTTAAGTAGTTCATACAATAAGCTGTCCAGTCCAGTGCTGAACTCTCTAAACTCTGCTACATTTTACTACATGCTTGAAATATTTTGGTTATCTACAGAAAAGAATCTTAATAGCATGGACATTGGAGATGAAAAAAGTATCAAAGTTGATTTTTCAGAGCTACAAATGAACCTTTATTCAAACTGGAAGTTAGAAAGAAGGTACCAGTACTCTGAAACCATCAACAAATCCCACAAAAGGCTGCTAACGGGTACAGCATTTCTTTTTAAGGTGATGAAAATGTTCTGGAATTAGATAGAAATGATGGTTGCATGCTTTGTGAATATACTAAAAACTACTTAAATTGTATACTTTGAAAGCATAAATTTTGTGGTAAGTGAATTATATCTCAATAAAAAAATTTTTAAGCAATTAACCTTGCTGTAAATATCTGATTAGTGATTTAGAGTATAGGTGTCTATTTTTTTAGAAGTTCATTATTTATTGCACAGCCAGGATTCCTGTATTACTGGAGGAAATTTCTAAATCACTCTTATTTATTTCTTGGGCAGCTTTTAAACCTGTCAACTTATATATTCACTTTAAATGAAAACTTCATCATTCAGATTTCAGGTGGAATCTAGTTGTGGAATTCAGTCATTCCTAATGGACATATATTTTATTATATCTGGAGATTTATCTGGCAGCTACTTAGTAAAGTAAGGAGATGGATTGATTCCAACAATATTTGAAGTTGTGTGGTGGGTCAAAGCATCAAAAGCACATGAATAAATCAATGACAACTTTCTATTTCTTCGTCATAGCTGAAACACTCAACTATACTTCGGAGTGGTTACATCTAAACATGTTTAAGATGGAGCATTCATTGTTCTTTTGTTTTACTTCCAAGCACATAACTGGGGACAAATAAAGGTTACATGATAATGATACTGATGGCTACAAATAGCACACAAGGAACACACTACCTAAATATTATTTGCCTATACTGCTTTGAGAAACAGAGAGGAAAATATTTCAAAGTCCTCAAACACAACCGTAAGAAGAAACGTTTTACAATAATTCACCTGCTTCCATTCAAGGAGTCTGATGTAGCTCCCAAGACAATTCTTTAATAGAGAATATATCTGCAGTCTTACTGCAATATGACAAGAAGGAAGATGAGAAGAGGAGGAGGAAGAGGAAGAGGAAAAGGAAAAGGAAGAAGAAGAAATAGTTGTTAACACTGGCAACATACCAAGACTCATGTTCTGTACTCCATTGCATAAAATGGAATTGGGCCATTTTATCTCATGAGTCTCTGTCTGTCTGTCTCTGTCTGTCTGTCTCTCCCCCTTCTCTCAAGCAATCTACTTATCACTGTGCCTAGGCTTGATTAGATTTATAGTTTGTTTATCTGAGAGCTCAATGCTTTATTGCATCCAGAAGCCAAAATATGTGCACCTCCACAACCCAGCTGAATAAAACAAACTCATTTTGATCTTTGTGTACAAAGCCATCAGCACTGGTTCAAAGTGTAGCGCAGCCAGTTCTGGATGGCAGATGCAGAGTTCAGCTCTTCTCTGGGGCCCTTGGTTTCAATTAGGCTGTCTGCCAAGTGGCCCATGTGCCTCTGTGTGCTGAAACATTTCTTTGAGGCAGCTTTTTTAAATTAGGAAATAAAGACTTCCCATGTGATTTGCTATATATACAATTTATGACAATTGATTTTTATAGTTAAAATACATACATTTTAAACATATTTCTCTTTCTGCAAAATAGCAACTTTCTAAGAAGAGAAGAAAATTAGCAAAATGTAAATACTGCATTTCTTTTACTCTTCCGACTCTAAAATTTACTCAAACGTACATTAAAATGATGCTAAAGACCACTAGTTTTCTAAAATATATAACTTCTTTGTCTTAAAAGGAAAAAAAAGGACAATAAGATACAAGCAAGCATTTTCTAACTTCTAGGAACTGTAAATAGGGAAAAAATCAATATGAACAAAAAAGAAGCTGTAATTACTTGAGATTGGCCAGTTCCTCAACCTGAATAAATGATATTTTCTTTGTTTTCACTACTATTTGGGTCTTTTAACTCCTGAACTTTCCAACACAACTCTGTGACCTGGCAGGACATATAACAAATTCCAAAAGCCAACTTCCAATGTCTAGCTGATTCCTGGTAGACGCGTGAAATAAATGCACAGCAAATGTCTGTGCTCCACAGCCCCAGATGCACATATATGTATGTAAACATAATTCTCACCAAAGACAGATTCGTATGGCAAAAATCTAGAAACTATGGAAAACAGTTATCTCATTAACAGTACCCTCCTGTTGCTAAATAGAGAAGGAGACAGCCAAGTCCTAGGAGGCCTGGGTGGGCAGCAACCATCTCATAAGGAAGATCCAGGCTGTGTAAAAGCCAGGAAGCCATGATGCCTTGCAAGCATTCAGGTCAAATTTGAAGAAGCTCCCACACAGACCTAGATTATGCCTTACAGTGAATTCAGGGGCGTTTAAATCCTAAAGACCTGGGCCCACAAATTGAGCCATCACTTAGCAGATGTTAGCCGCTGCCGGTGCCAAGACAAACTGAAAATAACTGGGCACCAACACTAGCAACTGAATGGTAACCAGCTGTTAGTGGTGAGTTTAAGCAGGCCCCCATACCATGCTAGGCCACTCACACAGCAGGGACCCATAAGTATGGCATACAGGTTTTGTTTTATTTTGTTTTTTAGTGACCAGATGGTTTTATTGAGTCACTTTCCTGTTTTCCATAAAGCTGAATTACTACATTCCTAAAAATCTTCTCTATTTCTAAATTAGTACATTGCCCATTGCCATGGTGACTAATCTTGAAAATTACTGAAAACGACAGTACTATGCCTTATTGATTCAGGAAATTTCAATAACAGAGAAAGAAGCAACAGAAAAACATAACCTTATTGAAGAATTTTTTGGAAAAAAAATTTTAATGAAAGATAGAAATATATGATTCATGTAAGAGCTAAAAATGTTTTAATTTTTTCCCTTTCTCAAGGCATCATTGCGATTAGAAGTTTATAAATTATCTCTATATATCTTGCTACACTCAATGTAGTACAAAGCAGATGAGATAATCTTTCTTGTTAGCACTTATTATAAAATATATACAGACAGTACAGCTGAGCTAACATTTAACAGATATCTATAGTATTTGCCTTTTTATCCCTCTATTTTTTGAATCCCTTCCCTCATTTCTCTTACATCCCACCCCCCACTTCTGGCAATCATCAATTTGTTCTCTGTATCTCTGAGCTTGGTTTTTTGTTTTGGGTTTTTTGTTTTTTTTAGATTCCACAGATAAATCATACAGTATTTGTCATTCTCTGACTTATTTCACTTAGTATAATGCCCCCAAAGTTCATACATGTTGTCACAAATGGCAAGATTTTATTTTTTATGGCTGAATGATATAAATTATATATATATATATACATATATATCACAATTTCTTTATCCATTCATTCATCAATCACACTTAGATTGTTTCTATATCTTGGCTATTGTAAATAACACAGCAATTAATATAGGTGTGCATATATCTTTTTGAGTTAGTGTTTTCATTTTCTTTACATAAATACCCAAAAGTAGAATTGCTTGATCTTATGGTAGTTCTATTTTTAATTTTCTGAGGAGCCTCCATACTGTTTTCCGTAGTGGCTGAACCAACTTACATTCCCACCAACAGTGCACAAGGTTTTCCTTTTCTCCACATCCTAGCTAACACTTGTTATCTCTTTTCTTCTTCTTCATAGCCATTTTAAAAGATGTGAGGTGATATTTCATTGTGATTTTGATTTTCATTTCTCTAATGATTAATGATATTGAGCATCTTTTCATTTACCCGTTGGCTATCTGTATGTCTTCTATGGAAAAATGTCTCTTCAGATCTTCAGCCCATCCTTTAATTGGCTTGTCTACTATTGACTTTCAGGAATTCTTTACATATTTTGGATATTAGCTCCTTATCAGATGATTTGCAAACATTTTCTCTCATACAGTAAGTTACCTTTTCTTTTTGTTAATGGTTTCCTTTGCTGTGCAGAAGCC
Source organism: Physeter macrocephalus (assembly GCF_002837175.3). Taxonomy (NCBI): domain Eukaryota; kingdom Metazoa; phylum Chordata; class Mammalia; order Artiodactyla; family Physeteridae; genus Physeter; species Physeter macrocephalus. Next base: position 35,971,854 of record NC_041223.1, on the reverse strand, counting down.
TTTTGGTATAATGCAGTCCCATTTATTTATTTTTGCTTTTGTTTCTTTTACTTTTAGTGTCAGCTTCAAAAAAACCACCACCAAGACCTATGTCAAGAAGCTTACCAACTATGTTTTCTTCTAGGAGTTTTATAGTTTCAAATCTTATATTCAGGTCTTTAATCCATTTTGTGTTATTTTTGTATATGGAGTAAGATAGTGGTAGATTTTCATTTTTTTACATCTAGCTGTTCAGTTTTCCCAGTACCATTTATTGAAGAGACTGTCCTTTCCCCATTGTATATTCTTGGCTGCTTTGTTATAAATTAATTGACCATATACGCATGTGTTTATTTCTGGGCTCTCTATTCTGTTCCATTAATCTGTGTCTGTTTTAATGCCAATATCATACTATTTTGAGTACTATAGCTTTGTAATACAGTTTGAAATCAGGGAACATGATACCTCCAATTTTGTTCTTCTTTCTCAAGACTACTTTGGCTATTCAGGATTTTTTGTAGTTCCATAGAAATTTGGGGGTTATTTGTCCTGGTTTTGTGAAAAATGCCATTGGAATTTTGATAGGGATTGCACTGAATCTGTAGATTGTTTTGGGTAGTGTGGACATCTTAACAGTATTGATTCTTCCAATCCATGAGCATGCACTATCTTTCCATTTATTTGTGTCTCCTTCAATTTTGTTCATTAATGTCATATGTTTCAATATACAGGACTTTCCTTGGTTAAATTTTTTCCTAGGTATTTCCTTTTCTTGATGCAATTGTAAACAGGACGGTTTCCTTTCTCTTTCTGATAGTTCATTATTAGTGTATAGAAATGCAACAGATTTTTGTATATTGATTTTGCATCTTTCAACTTTACTCAATTTGTTTATTAGTTCTAAGTGTTTTAATGGAATATTTAGGATTTTTCTATATGCAGTATCATGTTATCTGCAAATAGTGACAGTTCTACTTCTTCCTTTCTAACTTGGATGCTATTAATTTCTTTCTCTTGCCTAATTGCTCTAGCTAGGACTTCTGAAACCATGTTGAATAAAAGTGGCAAGAGTGCACATCTTTGTCTTCTTCTTGCTCTTAGAGGAAATACTTTCAGCTTTTCACTGTTGAGTATGATGTTAGCTATGGGCTTGTCATATATGGCCTTTATTATGTTCAGATAGATTCCCTCTATACCCACTTTGTTGAGAGTTTGTACCATAAATGGATGTTGAATTTTGTCAAATGCTTTATCTGCATCTATTGAGATGATCACGTGATTTTTATGCTTCATTTTGTTAATGTGGTATATCACATTGACTGATTTGCAGATGTTGAGCCATCCTTGCATCCTTGGAATACATCTCACTTGTTCATGGTGTGTGATCCTTTTCATGTATTGTTGAAAAGGATCCTTTATCATTATGTAATGAGCATCTTTGTCTCTTATTACAGTCTTTGTTTTAAAGTCTATTTTGTCTGATATACTTATAGCTACTTCAGCTTTCTTTTGGTTTCCATTTTCATGGAATATCTTTTTCCATCCCTTCACTTTCAGTCTGTGCCTCTCCTTACATCTAAAGAGAGTCCCTTGTAGGCAACATATTGGTGGGTTCATTCAGTCACTCTGTGTCTTTGGATCAGTGAATTTAGTCCATTTACATTTAAAGTAATGATTGATAGGTAAGTACTTACTGCCATTTTTTTCATTTTTTAAAGGCTGTTTTTGTAGTTCCTTTCTGTTCCTTTTTTCTTCTCTTGCTCTTTTCCTTTGTGATTTGAAGACTTTCTTTAGTGGTGTGCTTATACACCTTTCTCTTTATTTTTTGTGTATTTACCATAAGTTTTTACTTTGTGGTTATGATGAGACTTACATATAACAACTTGTATCTATAACAATTTATTTTAGTTGATAACAATGTAAGTTTGATCTCATTTTAACGTTCAACATTTTTACTCTCTCCCCTACATTTTATGTTTTTCATGACACATTTTACATTTTTTTATCTTGTATATTCCTTAAATAATTATTGTAATCATAGTTATTGTTACTACTTTTGTATTTTAAACTTTTACTAGCTTTATAACTGATTAATCCACTAACTTTACCATATATTTACCTTTTCAGTGAGATTTACTCTTTTGTTATTTTCTTGTTACTAATTAGTACCCTTTCTTTTCAAATTAAAGAAGTCCCTTTATCATTTCTCATAAGGCTGCTTTAGTGGTAATGAACTCCTTTAGCTTTTGCTTGCCTGGAAACCTCTTTATCTCTCCTTCAACTCCGAATGTTAACTTTACTGGGTAGAGTATTCTTGGTTGTAAGGTTTTTTTTCTTTCAGTATTTTGAATATATTGTGCCACTCCTTTTTGGCCTGCAAAGTTTCTGCTGAAAAAAAATCTGCTAATAGTCTTATGGGGGTTCCCTTGTGCATAACAAGTTGTTTTTCTCTTGTTGCTTATAATATTCTGTCCTTGTCTTTAAGTTTTGGTATTTTAAGTACAATGTGTCTTGATGAGGGTCTCTTTGGATTCATCTTATTTGTAATTCTCTGGGCTTACTAGATCCGGATGTCTCTTTCCTTCTCCAGGTTAATAAAGTTTTAAGCCATTATTTCTTTAAACAAGATTTCTGCCCATTTCTCTCTCTCTTCTCTTTTTGGGACCCCTGTAATGTGAATGTTAGTCAGTTTGATGTTGTCCCATAGGCTCGGTAAGATATTTTCACTTTTGTTTTCATTTTTTTTTCTTTTTGCTGCTCTGATTGGGTGAATTACACTGCCTTTTCTTCGAGTTGTCCAATTCCTTTCTTCTGCTTTACTTTGTCTGCTGTTGAACCCCACTAGTGCATTTTTCAGTTTAGTTACTATATTCTTCAGCTCTGTGACTCCTATTTGCTTCAGGTTCAAGATGGTAACATAGGAATACCTGGAAATCACCTTTTCCCATGGATACACTAAGTCTACAGCTACATATGGAACAATTTCTTCTTAAAGAAAACCTAAAGGCCGACTGAGTGATGACTACACATTGGGAAAACAAGAAGATAACCACCCTGAAATGGGTAGACGAGGCTGGCACACAATCTCACCATAAACGCCACCCCCACAACCAGGAGAAAACTCCAAGGCCTGAGTTTCTCCCTAAGGAGCAAATAGTTTGAACCCCACATCAGGCACCTCAACTTGTAGGACTTGCACCAGAGAGAAAACCCCCAAAACATCTAACTTTGAAAATCAACAGGACTTGTGTCCTGAGAGCCATAAAATTGTAACAAACTGAGAGACAGCTCTTAAAGGACACATGCTTGGACTTACCCACTCCAGAGTCCAGCTCAGAGGCAGCCAATTTCTCCCACACTTAAAGTAGAGGAGGCTCATTTGCTTATATTAAAGCATTTCCCTGAAGGTCAGGCATCTAATTTAACACACACTCTAGGAACATATTGGAACACTCTCCAGGAACAGAGACTGAAATGTACTATCTCTTCTCTCTCCCTTTGCCACGATTTAGGACACGAGTATCTCACAGAAGAGAACTTTTATATGTGTCTCGTGCCCTGATCTCTGCTGCTGTTGCCCAGAGGACATTTCTTGGCTGCCTGGCTCTGGAGGCCAGGGGAGCTTGTGTTTTTTGTCCCATAGGACTGTAATAATTGGGGTCACCCACAAAGGAGTTCATACTCCTGTCTGGCACCCTGATTTTTGTGGCTCTGGTGGCCAGTGGGACTTACACCTGTGGTTCCCACAAGACCATAATCAATGGAAAAAGAATTCTTTCTTTTTTTTTTTTTTTTTTTTGGGAGGTACACGGGCCTCTCACTGTTGTAGCCTCTCCCGTTGCAGAGCACAGGCTCCGGATGCGCAGGCTCAGTGGCCATGGCTCATGGGCCCAGCCACTCTGTGGCATGTGGTATCCTCCTGGACCGGGGCACAAACCCGTGTCCCCTGCATCGGCAGGCAGACTCCCAGCCACTGCACCACCAGGGAAGCCTGGAAAAAGAATTCTTAAACAGCTTCCACCCCCAGGGCACAGCAAGAGGCAAAGGGCCCAGGATCTCCATCTTTCTATGAAAGAGGTCTACTAGCTAATCATCAGAGCTGCAGTCTGAAGGTCAGGTTTCTAATTAAGCACATCTAGGAGTTGACTGCACTCCTTTTCAGAGATCATGGAGGGTAGGCACTATCTTCACATTCTCCCTCTGCTGCACCCAGACCACCAGTGTCTACTAAAAAAGACCTTTTATGTAGCTGGTGCCCTGGTTTTCACAACTGGTGTCCCAGTTTTACAGCTACAACCCAAGGGATAACCCCTTGATTGCCTGGCTCTTGTGGTGCAGGGAGCTTGCAATGTTGAGTCCCATGGGACTGTGGCAATCAGAAAGGTGACTCTTGTTAGGGTGCCATCTCCAGGGCCCTGTGCAGACAGTGACTGAGGCACACTACCTAATCTTTTTGTGAGGGAGGCTTCTTTGCTTGTCCTGGAGCTTCAGTCTGGCTTAAGTTTTGGCACACGTCTAGTGTCAAAACATATGAATACCAGTTAAAGGAATGACTTATTATCACCTGCTGCCTTTGGCCCCAAATATCCACATGGAGCCCTAACATAGCTTGTGAGTTAGGCTGAACTACATGGAACTACATGTCAAACCATAGGCTTAAAACCAAGACTCCAGCTTTCTCTGTGCCTTTCTACTACTACCAAGGTCATACTTCTATCTCTTAACATAGGAAATTTAACCCAAGGTAAGGAAAGCAAAGGAAAGGTTATTCTGCTCAACCCACCAAGCTTCCTTAGGATGGAGGTACAATGTGGTTGTGAAGGCCAAACACATATGACATAACTAACAATAAATTTAGAGAACAATATGGTGGCAATTTGTAAACAAGAGTGAAATAATTAAGAGTAGTAAAGTCTGGACTAATCCAGATGTTTTAGAAAGTTACCTATTAGTTGAACTTTCCAGATATCTGAGTGCATTTCTTTCAAAATCCAAAAATATTTCACTTTAATCATTGTCTTTTCCAAATTATTTATGTAATTCCTTGACTTTTTAAGTGGCATTAACTCACATGATGAAATCTTTTATTTTAATTCACTTTACCTAGAAACAACATAAAATTCTCCTTTAATCTCACCAATATAATATAACTACTTTTTGAAAACTTATCAACATATATAGTAATAGTATGTTCTAGGCATTGTTCTTAGTATTTAACATATATATTATACCAGTTTACTCCTTATAAGAGCATATGGAGAAGATAACCTGTCCTTGTTTATCAGATGAGTAAACTAAGCCACATAGGTTTCACAATTTGCTCAAAGTAAGGCAACTAAAAAGTGGCAAATCTGGAAACCAAACGCAGGATACCTGGTTCCAAGTTTATGCACATGGACTCTATATTCTGCCATTGCCTTTCCATTTGTGTTATTTCATTCCAGTCTTTATTGACAAATAACCTTCTTTTAAATAGCAGTGATCTGTCAGATGTCTATGTAATTCTATGATCACTTTTTTCACTTAACACTGTTAACATTATTCCATATTTTTATATAGTTCTCATAATTATAGTTTAAATGACTATGTAATATTCTATTGGGTGGATGGACCATCTTTCAGTAAACCTTTATTGTGGAACACAGATTTCTTCAGTTGTTTTGGTATCACTTATATTTGTTTTAAATGTTTTTGTGTCAAATTTCATGAATTCTATGACCACATAGATGGTAATGTTTGTCTGTAAAAGTATCCCAAAATATCACTAAAGAAATATAAATTATAATTATTTAACTTATTCTAGAAGACTCAAAGCCATTATTGCAAATTTTAATTTTTTAACTATGATGTACCACAGGGTAATCTTGGGAACTACTGAAAGGTACAGGTTGTTTTACCTACACAAAATAAACAAAAATCATGCTGCTTTTTTGTTTTGTCTGCTTTATATAGATTCATTTTTGATCTCTTCTTTTAATACAAAGCTGACAGGCCTCACTTTTGTTTTTAGAGTATGTATACTTCCTCTGTTTGAATTTGTTGCAGATATAATTTTGTCATATTGTATAAACAATGACTAAATAAGATCTGAGTAAACGTAGTGCTCTTTTATGAATGAAATGTATGGATTTTGCCACAACTATTTCAGCCACTAATAGCTCTTTAATATACTTGCCTCCTTTGTTTCACACAGGCCAGAGTATTAGACCTCAGATCTACTCAAAGTTGAGCTACTATTAAATTACAACAGTGGGAGAATAGAGAAAATGACATTGAGATAGGAAAAGATAAGACAGTGAATTCCCTGAGACTCATTATTGATGTATAAAACATGCAAGTAAATAAAGATTCATGATCTAAGGGGTTTTTTCTTTAGGAATTTATAATTTAACTTTTGTTTGAGACTTGTGGTTAACTCCATAAGATAATGTATAAGAATAACATACTAGTAGGGGGACCTTCAAGATGGTGGAGGAGTAAGATGTGGAGATCACCTTCCTCCTCACAAATACATCAGAAATACATCAACATGTGGAACAACTCCTACGGAACACCTACTGAACGCTGGCAGAAGACCTCAGACTTCCCAAAAGGCAAGAAACTCCCCCACGTACCTGGGTAGGACAAAAGAAAAAACAGACAAAAGAATAGGGACAGGACCTGCACCTCTGGGAGGTAGCTGTGGAGGAGGAAAAGTTTCCACACTCTAGGAAGCCCCTTCACTGGTGGAGACAGTGGTGGTGAGGGGGGCGTTGGCTAGGCGGAAGCTTCAGAGCCATGGATGCCAGCACAGCAACAGGGTGCAGAGGGCAAAGTGGAGAGATTCCCGCACAGAGGATCGGTGCCGACCAGCACTCACCAGCCCGAGAGGCTTGTCTGCTCACCCGAAGGGGCAGGTGGGGGCTGGGAGCTGAGGCTCGGGCTTCGGAGGTCAGATCCCAGGGAGAGGACTAGTGTTGGCTGCATGAACACAGACTGAAGGGGGCTAGTGCACCACAGCTAGCTGGGAGGGAGTTCGGGAAAAAGTCTGGAACTGCCTAAGAGGCAAGAGACCGTTGTTTTGGGGTGCACGAGGAGAGGGGATTCAGAGCACCGCCTAAATAAGCTTCAGAGATGGGCGTGAGATGCGGCTATCAGAACGGACACCAGAGACGGGCATGAAACGCTAAGGCTGCTGATGCAGCCACCAAGAAGCCTGTGTGCAAGCACAGGTCATTATCCACACCTCCCCTCCTGGGAGTCTGTGCAGCCAGCCACTGAGAGGGTCCCGCGATGCAGGGACAACTTCCCCAGGAGAACACAAACCACAACTCAGGCTGTTGCAACATCATGCCAGCCTCTGCCACTGCAGGCTTGCCCTGCATTCCATACCCTTCCCTCCCCACGGCCTGAGTGAGCCAGAACCCCCTATTCAGCTGCTACTTTAACCCTGTCCTGTGCAGGCGGGGAACAGATGCCCTCAGGTGACCTACACTCAGAGGCAAGGTCAAATCCAAAGCTAAAACCCAGGAGCTGTGCAAACAAAGTAGAGAAAGGGAAATTTCTCCCAGCAGCCTCAGGAGCAGCGGATTAAATCTCCACAATCAAATTGATGTACCCTTCATCTCTGGAATACCTGAATAGACAACGAATCAACCCAAAATTGAGGTGGTGGACTTTGGGAGCAACTGTAGACTTGGGGGTTTGCTTTCTGCATCTAATATGTTTCTGGTTTTATGCATATCATAGTTTAGTATTTATAGCTTATTATCACTGGTAGATTTCTTTATTGATATGGTTGCTCTCTTCCTTTTGTTTTCTTATAAATATATATATATATTTTTTTCCTTTTTCTCTTTTTGTGAGTGTGTATGTGTATGCTTCTTTGTGTAATTCTGTCTGTATAGCTTTGCTTTTAACATTTGTTCTAAAGGCTCTCGATTTTTTTTTTTTGGTATAGTTATTAGTACTTGTTATCATTGGCGGATTTGTTCTTGTGGTTTGGATGCTGTCTTCTTTCTTTTTTTTACTACTTTATTTAAATAATTTTTATATTTTAATTATTTTATTTTATTTTATTTATTTCCTTTTTTTTCTCCCTTTTCTTCATGGAGGTTCCTTAAAAAACTAAAAATAGAACTACCATACGATCCAGCAATCCCACTGCTGGGCATATACCCTGAGAAACCGTAATCCAAAAAAGTCATGTACCACAATGTTCATTGCAGCTCTATTTACAATAGCCAGGACATGGAAGAAACCTAAATTTCTGTCAACAGATGAATGGATAAAGAAGATGTGGCACATATATACAATGGAATATTACTCAGCCATAAAAAGGAACAAAATTGAGTTATTTGTAGTGAGGTGGGTGGACCTAGAGGCTGTTATACAGAGTGAGGTAAGTCAGAAAGAGAAAAACAAATACTGTATGCTAACACATATATATGGAATCTAAATAAATAAATAAATACATAAATGGTTCTGAGCAACCTAGGGGCAGGACAGGAATAAAGATGCAGACATAGAGAATGGACTTGAGGACAAAGGGAGGGGGAAGGGTAAGCTGGGACGATGTGAGAGAGTGGCATGGACATATATACACTACCAAAGGTAAAATAGATAGCTAATGGGAAGCAGCTGCATAGAGCAGGGTGATCAGCTCAGTGCTTTGTATCCACATAGAGGGGTGGGATAGTGAGGGTGGGAGGATGAGGTAAGTGGTAGGAGATATAGGGATATATGTATATGTGTAGCTGATTCTCTTTGTTATACAGCAGAAACTAACACAACATTTTAAAGTAATTATAGTCCAATAAAGATGTTAAATTAAAAAAATAGAATACCATACTAACTAATAATAACAACTGTATTTAAAATGTACTTAAATGTATTTATTATTGGAATCCATTGTATGCTATAGTATACAAGGTGGTGATATAAGTATTTAAAAGATGTACGTAACATGAAACCTGCTTCTTAAAATCCAAATATTTTTAGGGATAGCCATGAGAAGCAATGTAGGAGAGCCTACAAAAGCCAACTAATAACAGTATTTGTATGATTTTCCAATGAGAAAGCTTAGTGTTAGCAAATGTATCTGTTAGTAGTTACATATTTATATTGAAATGTTACTCTCTGTAAGTTAGTTTTTCAAGTACAGTAGATCCACTCTTCGAGATTAAAAAAAAAAAGAGAGAGAGCATAGAGTTTCTTAACTGTGCAGAAAAAAGAAAAATCTCAGAAAAGAATGAAATGCTCATAATTCTCTGGGAACCCAGCAAATTGTTAAAGTCTTGGCCATGATGGATTACATTAGAATGTGGGAAGAGAAATACCAAGCATTGTTCTGTAGAATTTTTCTTTTAACCATCCCTTTCCCATTTTTTTTAATGTTTGCCTTATATTAATAGTGGCTGATATGAAATAATCAACAGACTTGTGTTGTAAATCCAAAGAGAAAATTGCAAAGAATTTAAAGATTTGGCCTCATCTGTAATTCTGGCAGAGGAATGGAAAAGAGCCAGAGAAATGGGATAAAATTAAAGGAATATTGCAGTTAAATTTTATGCATTATGTCTTTATGTTATGCTTTTGCTGAAATAAATATGAAAATGTATACAAAAAATACACAAGCCTTTGCTGTAAGAGTGAATTACTAGTAAAAGCCACTGAGAAGCAAAAGACAAACAACATAAATTATTATAATCATCATCATCATCAAGATTCATGTGTTAAGTTCACATATTTTTATTGCATTGGTTTAGATGTGTTAAAAGCAAATTAAATATCCATGGTCCCTGTCCGATAGGAACTTATGATTTAAGACAGGCTACATTACGAAGACAAATGTAAGAGAAGTATCGACAAGTATATGCACCTCAGAGAAACCTATAAATTAAGTGAATGAAAGAATAAATAAACTGAATCCTTCCTATTGTTTATAAGTTGAGAAAAAGGGGAATGACACATTCCTGGATTTGGAGTTTAACCACCAGTTGGTCTCACAGGAATGACTTTGGGGATGTACTGTTGCAGTAATGGTAGAAAATGATCTGAACATAGTGAAAGATTAGAAAGCTAGAACATTGGAGATTCTGAATCTAGAATTAGGAAGCACTGCTTTGCCCACAGACAGATTCTTGAATAAGGATTCCATATATCATGGTTCCATATTTTCACATGATGGAACATCTCTGGACTATTTCTAAGAAAGAAGTAATGAAATGAAAATGATGGATAGAGAATAAACTATAATTTCATTTATGAAATAAACTTTAAAATTGTCACCTATTTCCCCTTTCAGAGTTATTCTATTTATACATTATTTTAGAGGTCACCTTGTAATTATGTGTTTTTCTTTGAGTCTTGTAATAGTTTTCATCCAAAATCCATACTATTCTGATCTGACCAGAACAAAATTTCAGAAAATACCATTTTTAATAATTAAATTAAAATTTAAATCATCCTCAAATTAGTTCCTTATGTATTTAAAATGCCTTCACTAATAAAAAGAAGACTGAAGTTGTATGATACAAGCTTTCATAATTTAATCCCCTTAATTCAATTATTTAAAAAGTAGAAAAAAATAGCACAACCAATATGGTTCATTAAAATATTAGCAATGTAAAAAGTGGTTATAGTAGTTGCACAATTTTATAATTTTTTAAAACATCCTTGGTGTTATTCAGTGCTTCTTAGTGAAACCCATTTGTGTTGTTTATTTTTCAATTTGCTCTTCATTGCCTGCTTTGCAGTAGAACATGTGTTTGCAATTGTATTTAGCAAAATTCATGATCTTAACATTGTACACCAAAGTCAATGTGCCTTCCTGGCACAAAACAGCCAGTATTCAAACACTTTTCTAATGTTTGGGGTTTCTGTCTCAATTGACAAAATTGAAAAATATGTATTAGCCAAGCAAAACCACTATCTCAAAGCCATGTTGAAAATTACTCCAACCTGTCAAAGCCAATTGAAATTCCCTTTCCAGCCCAATTCCTAGCTTCATTTTGTATGTGAAATAGGAAAAGTTGGATTTGATTATAACCACATGCAGAAGGAACCAAGAAATCACATGTACCTTATATATTTAATACTATAGACTATTTTCCTTTCAAAGAATTTGCCTTTCTTTTTCCACCATTTATCCCATCTCACCTGTTCCGAATAAGTCACTCATTTCTAGTATCCATACATGAGCAGTTTAATTAGAGTTGTATAACACATTTTAAAAATCCTTGCTGCACCACATCATTCTCACCTTGGAGATGGAACAACTCTAATGGAAGAAATCTAAATCTATCCCTCATGCAGATCCAGTAATTTGGGATATTGCTCAATGTCAGGCTATTTTCTATTATTTATTATGTTTATATACCAACTACAGTGGTCTTCTAACTATGGTGTCCAGTTGCTGTTAATCCAATTTTAACAAAATGGCCTGATTCTGTCCTTGAAGTTCACTATAGAAGTAAGTTCCCTTCTCTAAGAAAAAAAAATCAACTTTAGTTCACACCAGAACACAGAAGGGCTAACACAAGGTTATACACAAGATGAGAAACATGACTAAAATATTACCCTGCCCCACTATTGATGTCGAGCAGTACAAACTGCTTGAAAGTTAGAGCCCATAAAATCCCTGGCAAAACTTAAGAGAACAACAAAAACAAAGTAATGGCATTGGGGAAAATAAAGCCAGGTTGCTTGGAATAAACAATATGATTTCTATCTATAAAATCACCCCAGAGTCCATTGCATTTAACATTTATGAGCATTATCTAAAGGAGAAAGCGGAATGTGTTCAAAGATGTCTAAGAGACAAATAAACGCTGTGGATCACATCTCAGTTCACTGTTATTTATTGATGAGATAGTTTAGAATTTTCATCAAGGCTTTGATGTAAATATTTCTTCCTCATTTTAACTAGAATAATTGAGACTCTGGTGGAATAAATGATGTGTTCAGACCAGCCAGTGCATTACTCTCAAGGAATGAAATGAATTGGAAGCTAATTTTCAGGCACTAGAATGATTTGAGATACTCAACCACTTGGGATTAGTGAAGTTTTGAATTCTAGTTTGAGATACTTATGCTTTTCATCGTTTATACTTGCTTATGGTTGAAATATAAATTCAAGGGAGAAAAGTACCTGTAGGACTGAGCAGACTTGCTCTTCCACTGCCATGGCAATCATGGAAGGACTTGTTATGGAAGTGCCACATGATCAAGTTAGCCTGGGGTTCTGAGCTCCCACATGGAAGACAGCTGCCCTGGAAAGCTGCCTGTGCCCTCAGCAGACCTTGAGAGAGCAAATAAATAAACAGTTGTATATTAAGCCACTGGGATTTTGGTATTGTTTGTTTCCAAATTATAATGTAACCTATCTTGACTGATATATCAACCACAGTTTAAAAACTGTTAATATATTTGTATTTAGCTTTCCAGTATTATTTTCTATTTATAGATATATAAAAATTTAGATCATGTCGTACATGTTATTTTGTAAACTATACTTTACTAAATAATATATAATGAACATTTTCCCAAGTCATTAAATATGTTTTCCAAAACACTATTTTCAATAGTTACAGAGCATTGAATTAACATTGTACCATATTTTATCTAACTTTTCACTAATATTGGACAATTTTGCGAAATAGTGCTATACTAGCTAACCTATTCCACGTTCTTTGTGTATATTTCTGATTACGTTTCTGGGATAACATTTCCAAAATGAAATTCTGCATCAAAGTGTATTCATATTTTAAAGGCTTTTGATACCCATTGCCAAATTACCCTTCAAAGATTTTTTTATGAACTTATAATTTTTCCGAGTGTGTAATATATCATTGTCACTCTACCTTTGATGACCCTGGGAATTACAGTTTCAAAAACTGAAAATTTGGTATATAAAAGCTCTCTCACTTCTCATTTTAATTTGAAGGCAGTTATTAGGAGTAGCTGATTTCAGGGAGAAGACCAGGAATTCAGTTCTTTTAAGAATGGAAGCATTTGATGCTATATATTTGATTCTCTATACATTTTGTCTCATTCTGAAAATGCTATTATGAGATATTTCATTGTCATTATTTTATGAGGGCCCTATGGATTCAATTTCATATTTTATCCAAAAATTTTACAGGATAATTTTAAATTCCTGTCTTTGAGTTTCTTTTTAATATTTGCTTACATATGTATTATTGATTACTAGTTTTATTAATTCATGGTCTGAGACTAATTTGCATAATTCAGTTTATTAGCATTAAAATATATAACTTGCATACAAATAAACACCCATTATTTTTAAAGTTTTGTTTCAGTCTCATGGATGTGGTAGACTTGGTAAATCTGGTACTGAGTATTCATTCTATTTTCTAAAGAGATTCTTAGTACTACAGAGGCTGGAAAGCTAAAACTCATATTTCCAAGATTAATTGGCAATTCAAAATGTAGATGTGAAACAGATCACACTGAAAATGCCCCACTCCAAACCTTGAGATTGGGAAGGTGCAGGTGAGGCTGAGGCGGGGGACTACTTCTTGTTTTGCTTTTTGTAGCTGGCAAATAAGGACAGAGATGGTATTGCCCCAGTGCCCAGTCACTAACTTCACAAGCACTTGCAGTGGGGACATCAGCAACAGTTTCCTGATGCCTGGATCATAGCTCCAGGGGTGTGCTCTTGAACTTGACAGTTCAGGTGGTGTTCACATGATTACCCACTTTTCTAATTATGGCAAAGGTGGCAGCAACCCTGCAGGCCTGTGGAGCAGTGTGATTCTGGGAATCATTCCTAGGGATCATCCTACAGTTCAGTTCTCTCTCCTTTTCAGGCGTTTTGTATGAACTAAGTTATCTGGGTCAAATGTCTTTTGCTTAAAATGGCCAGAATGATCTCTATTTCCTAACTGAACCACCAACTGACATAAATAAGTATTTAAGACTTAGCCCTTCTTTGTAGTTTCTAAAATTTGATATATAGATATGTCTAAAATAATGTGATTAATTATATTACTTTGATTATCTATATTCTTTTTTCTTTTATTGATACCTACTTGCTTTTAAAAGATAAGAGAGTATTGTATTAAAGTTTTCTTCAACAGTTGTGGGGTTTTTTTTTCATTCTCTCCTTGATTTATAATTTTTTTCATCAGTTTTGATGTTCTACTTACTTTACAAAAATTTCATTTTGTTAGAATTTCATTGTATTTGGTATTTTTCACCTACAAAAATAATAACCATTTTGTTCACTTTAATGCTTTTCTTTTTCTTTAAATTCTTTCTCATCTGATACCAATATTGAGACCTGGAGCATCATTTTTATTGCATTTATTTGATATCAATTTATTCATTTTTAATTTTTAACCTCTATAAGTGACTGATTTTATACATACAGAAATCCATTTACAATGAAGAACTAGTTGGTTATCTGAGGTGAGACAATAATGTGTGAATAAAGTAAAAAGCATAGTTAAAGGAGGAGCTTAAAATGAGTCCAACTATTACTCAGTAACATCAATCTAATCTGAGACAGATTGGTTTAAGTAAGTTTTCAAAGGTAATATCAGCATGTAACTTTTGCCTTCTGCCATGACATGAAATCTAATTCTGCCTTAAGACACAGAGTGCTGGCCACACTTAGTGAGCAAACATGATCATGGCCCATGACAGGTAACCTTCCACATAGATAACGACTTTTCATATCAATGCTGTTTTATAATACTAACTTTATGAAGACATTTTAAGCAACAATTAAGGATATATGTTTCATTTATAAAGCAATGGCTTGTGTGATCCTCATGCAAATAACTCAAATGAATTGACAATTGTATAAATATAAAGTACCTACAAGGTTAAGTTTGCACAAGTGCAGGCAATGACAGCTACAGAATAATTCAGTCCTCTGCCTTCTGGGAGCAAGTTTCTTTGACATCAATTTGAAGTATTGCATCCCAATTTCAGAAACAAAGATAAAATAACATATTATAGTCAAGAAAATATGCAAATGCATTGGGGAATTGTTTAATTAATGGCTAATAGTTCATTTTATAAAATCAGTCATTTATAAGGATTGTTTTATTTTCACTAGAAATTCTTGGAATAAAGAACTCTTTTAGGAATTTTTAAAAATATTATATCTGAATTAAGAAAACACACAAGTATAAATGTTGAAGTGGCACAGGTAACAGCACTTATAGAATGCTGCCTTAACACAAGATAAGTCACCATTGGTTAGCCACGTTTCCATTACAATTACTGTCTTAATAGGCCATTTTGAGATTAATCATGTAAGGCTTCTGCTGTTGGTTACATCTATTGCAGAAAAGGAGTGAAAGGAATACAGAAAAGGAAGTCAGATTGTATTAGTTTTCTATTGCTACATAACAAATTACCACAAACTTAGTGCTTTAAGACAACATTCACTTATTGTCTCACAGTATCTGTAGGTCAGAAGTCCAGGCACAGTGCAGCTGGGGTCTCTGCTGGGGTCTAACACGGATGTAACCAAGATTTTGGCCTAGGCTGCGTTCCCATCTGGGGCTCAGGGTCCTCTTCCAAGCTTATTCAGGTTGTTGACAGAACTCAGTCTCTTGCAGCTGTAGGACTCAGGTCCCCAGGGACTCATCTCAGCTTCTAGAGGCAACCCTCAGGTCCTAGCCACGTGGCCCTATCACAATACGGCAGCTTCTTTAAAGCCAGCAGGAGAATCTCCCTCGGTACAGCACAACATAATCAAGGGAGTAATAGCCCCTCATATTCTTAGGTCTTGTCCACTCTCCAGGTCGTGCAGGTCGTGTACACCAACAGGAGGAAATTGGGGGGCCATCTTAGGATTCTGCCTACCACACTATGGTTACAGGGAGATTTTTAATATAGTGTCAAAAGCACAGCCAGTTGCCCTCTGTGTATCAGATGAATGCAGAGGAGACAAAGTTTCTGATCTGAAGAACAGGAATTGAGTCTTTAACAAAAATTGATAAGAAACAACTCAGGAAAAATAAACTAAGGCATCACGAAGTTTAAACTAAAATTTAGCTGCAGTGTAATAAGATAGATTTTTTTTTTTCTTAAAATCAGGAGTTAATGTTTAAACAATTGTGTTTTAATATTTTTGAAGCAAAATTGTAACGTTATTAATTTTAAATATACTGCACAACAATACAATAAACAGTCAATGTGGAATGCTTTGTGATGCGCAGGATGGGTAATCCAATCCAGACCACCTCCCCAGCTTCAGTTTCTTGTCCTCCACAAAGACTACAAACTGGTTGAACTGACCTGCAAGACCGCAGTTTTGACCTATGCTGAAAAGTGCAATGTTAACACTAATCCACTAACAACTCAACTCAGTAACCAGTAAATATCTTGAGTTAAATAACTTAATGTACCCAGTTAAATAATTTTAAGTGATAGTTTCATAAGTATAATTTGTTTACTCTGTTATACCTGCTTCTTATTTTGAAGTGAAATATCAAGGTTGTTACCCTGATTCCTATATTACCATAAAGTAAAATCTAAAGGTTAAAGATCATCTTTATTAAACAATCTCGCAGTCCCTTTCTGAATGACATAATCTTCTTAATAATCCAAATATTTTCTAGATAATTATTAATTTTCAATATTTAAAGTTTTTCCTAATATCTAGATATGTGAAAGTATGCTCTAAAGGGTGATTTGCTTTAGCTGTCTTTTCCCATATACTCTATTTTCTAAAACCTTACTGCCAAAATAGTTTTAAAGGCTTAAAGAAATTCCCTATGCATGACAGTCTAGTATTAGCATATCAAATAACTTCTGCTTTTATTGAAAAGAAAACTAAGACATTGAAATACAGAGTAATATAAAACTGATCATATGCACAAAACTTCCACTAGAAAGGATATAAAGCAAAATGTTAAATCTGTATGTATAATATGGTGTGTTATGCTTCAGTTTCCATAGCAACTTTCTTGACAGATGTTAACAGGGATATTGCTGTGAAACATAAAATAGCATAAAACAAAGTTATGCACATTTGCAATCAGTGATTAGCTTAATACACACAGAACAGCAGAAGATAAACCACATGATATTACTGAACTAAATACAGAAAAGATTGTGACAAGTCTGAGACGTTTATAGTACAGCATTAACAAGTTGTATATTGGAGACAAATTTTTCAAATATCCAGTTGCATAGCTCTTAATAATGGCACTAATAATCAGGACAAGGAATTTTGATAAAAAAGCAATTCTTTCTGTGAGCAGAGTTTTGTCTATGTTGTAGACCTGTAAAGATTTTTTTCTATGAGCACAGCATCATTGTTACTGTTACCCTGGAAATCAGCTTAATGTCTTGCTTTTAAAATTAATCGAGCCACTTTTGCTATAACAAGATAGAAACCCAATTCAAAATAGCTTCATTAAAAAGGAATCTTTTCTTAACCAGAAAATTCAGAGATGGGACTGTCTTCAGTTTCTCTTTCAGTCTCTCTTGGATGTCCATTACTCTATATATATCACTCTATCAAAGTCACAGATGACTTTCACATTGCAAACCAATAACAAATTTTAGGCTTTATGTCACTTATCAGCACCATTTGTCACCATCATTCACTATAGCTTGAATCCCTTTCTTTGTTTTTCTGCCTGGATACTGGTACAGAAAATTGTTTTTGGTTTTGTTTCTCAAAATATTCAGATTATTTAACACATTGGACCAAATACTCTAAATGTTTTCCATGTCACTCAGAATAAAATAATGAGCCCACAAGCCCTCCATAGCCAGTGCTCCCCTCTTTCTTACCAGCCACTGCCTCCCCACACTCATTCAGCTTTAGTCATACAGAACACCTTGCTCCACCTCAGGACCTTTGAAGTTGCTGTTTCCTCTGCCAAGATCTCTTCCCTCAGATATCTAAATGACTTCCAGCCTCATTTCACTGAAATTTCTGCTCTAAGTTTTCCTTTGCAATATTGCTTTCCTTGATCATTCTTCCTTTTAAAAAAATCTGTTGTGTTCATTGTTGTAATCTTAGAACCCAGAACAGTGTCTACAATAACATAGGTGCTCAATAAATAGTTTTTGAATGAATGAACAATTCAATCCAGGAGATTAGACAGTGTGGCCCTTCTCCCTCTCTACCTCTCAGCAATTCTCGTTTCTGCTTAGCCTCATTCTGTATTCATGCCCAGTTTCTACACAGCCACACATACTATCTTTAAGATATTGGTATAAACTTACAGCATAAAATTATTGCCAAACGGGTTTAAACATATGTGTATCTCTGAATAGTACCATGCATCATGTTATGATGGCAACATGGCAACATTGAAATTTCTATTAGAACAAGGCACTTATTGTGTCCTATAAATACTAATCCTAGAAAATTACTTTCACTAAAGAGATATTTGGGTGTTCATCTTTTTAAAAGAAAATTTAGTGAGCCAATAACAAGTCAAGACTAGAGAAGAAAACTTGCAGAGCTTTTAAGTTATATTTTAAAAAAATAACAGAATCATGGGAATTGAGCTTAAACAAAGATGGGAGAACACATCTTTATATCATGCTGAATACATTGATGTAGTGTACTAAGCGGAAACTCTGGAGCAAATTTGACACCTGGAGCCACTTGGATTCAGTTGACTGAAACATGGATTCTGTGATGGCTCGTGCAAAACAGTTGAGTTGATTAAAAGTCCTTAGCATAAAACAGGAGGTAATCCAAGGCCTATGGAGGTAAGAATACCAGGATAGAACTATGAAGGAAACATATAGGAAGATCAGGAAAATAAATAGCCTACAAAGGAGACTAAGAAAAATCAAACTGAATGGGGCTGAAATCCATGATAGCATGGTATCAAAGAAAACAAATGGGGAGTTCTTTGAAAAGGAAGAAGTTTCAACAGTGTCAAGTGAGATCAGAAATCATGTAAAATAACTGAAAAATGATGCTGGATTTTCAAATTACTGGGTCATTATGACCTTGGCAGAAACAGTTTATATGTGGATGAAGGCAAAGCAAAGTCGGTTGAAAACTTGCCGGGGTGAAAATAGAGTAAAATAGATAATGCTTTCAAACAATTCTCATAAATACAAAAACAAGTTAATTTAGGATTTTAAAAATATTTTATATAATGTTTTTATATACATCTAAGTTAATGTATAAACACAACCTGAATAAGTACTTTACATTAAATTTAACATTTTCCTTAAATAGACAAAATTTTGTATAATACAAAGCCATAAACTTTTTTTAAAAGCATTCAGGTATACAGAATTGTATTATGCATAATCCTTGGTTTATGACACACTCTTGCCACTGATACATTCAGAACCTCTTTTCAGTCTGTTAGCTGGTTATTTTTAATAAGGTAATAAGCATCTATAAAGCCACAACCCAGTACAAAAACTTAGATCTAGTCATCTGCACTCCGTCCATCCTCCGTTTCCCTCAGCTAGAAGTAACCATCATCCAAAGTCTGGGTTCATTATTCCTTTGATTTGCATATATGTATGTATATGTATATGTGTATACAATTTATAGGGAATATATATACACATATATATTCCTTAAAACTATATATCTTTATAGAACATATTTTTAAACTTTTTCACTTTGTAAATAGAACATTGTACCCTGTAATGTTATAGACTTAATTACTTAAATATTTTATTTGATATTAATATTATTATTATTATTTGGGCCACACGGCGCAGCATGTGGGATCTTAGTTCCCCAACCAGGGATTGAACCCATGCCCCCTGCAGTGGAAGTATGGAGTCTTAACCACTGGACTGCCAGGGAAGTCCTTATTTGATATTATTAAGCTATGGTTCATTCTTATTGTTGAGTGTAGCTTAATTCTTTAATTTTGCTGCTGTCTTAAAATATTTCATTGTCTGACTATACCCCATCTTTTAATCCATTCTCCTTTTGATAAACATGTGAACTGTTTCCACGTTTTTGCTACTGTGAATAGTGCCACTAAGACATGTGTCCAGTTGTGCACATGCAAGAGTTTCTTTTTGGTGTAGACTTAGAAGTGGTATATACCTAGATCACCGTGTAAGTGAAAACATTTTCAGGATATAACAGCAAATAGTTTCCCAGAGTAGTCCAAACTATTCTCATTGGCACCAACAATGTGTAAGAGAGGCTGTGTTTTCTACATCCTCTTCAACGTTTGACATTCTGAGACTTTTAGATTTTTGCCAACTAAATGAATATAAATCATGTGGAGGTCTTGATTTTACTAATTTCTAATGATGTTGGACAACTCTTAGATTTATGGTCTCATGTGTTTCCACTCCTGAGAAATATTTCTCATACCTTTTACTTGTTTTTTCTTATTGGTTTGTAAGAGTTCTTTATATATTCTTGATACTAATCATTTCCCAATTATGTGTATTGCAACCTACAAATATGCCAGTTTGTAGCTTGTATTTTCCCTTTTTAAGGTCTTTTTGATGAACAAAAGTTTTTAATTATTTATATATAGTCAAAATTACCAATTTTTAAATATATTCAATACTTTTTATGTCTTATTTAAATATTTTTCTACCACCAATTTACAAGACATTCATCTGTATGTTTTGATATGAGGCTGACAGTTTTGTTTTTAACATGTATGTGATTAATTCATCTGGAGTTAATTTTTGTATATGATGTGTAATAGGGATCTAATTTTATTTTTTTCTTATTAATACCAATTTTTTCCATCATAAGTTAATGAGCAATGTCTTTTGACTACTGATTTGTCATGCCACCTCTGTCTTTCCATTTATTTAGGCTTTCTTTGATTTCCTTCATTAGTATATTATTTTTAGCATACATATCCTATACATGTTTAGATAAGTTTATACCTATGCATTTCATTTTCTTTGGAGCCACTGTAATGGTATTGTGTTTAATTTTTGTAACTACATTTCATTGTTAATATATAAAAATGAGCTTATTTTATCTGTGATTATTTTGTATCCTGCAATTTTGCTGCATTCACATGTTAGCTCTTCATGTTTTTGGTAGATTTCTTGGGATTTTTTTTTGTACTTAAGCAACTATATCATCTGCAAATCTGCAAGAATAAATCTGCAAAATGAAGTTCTATTTAATCTTTTTCTATCTGTGCTTTTTAAAAATTCTCTGTATTTCCTATTCCACTGGATAGAACATCTACTACTATGTTGAATAAAAGTGGCTTAAACAGACATCCCTGTCCTGTTCTAAATCTTAAATGTTTGGTAGAATTCTCCAGTGGGACTGGCTTGACCTGGAAATTTCTTTTTTGGGAGCTGTAAATTATGACTTCAATATATTTAATGGTTACACGACTATTTACATACATTGTCTACTTTACCTTGGTTAGGTTTTGGTAGCTTATAGTTTTCAAGGAATCGGTCCTTTTCCTCTAAGTTCTTGAATTTATGAGTGTATTCCCTTATTATCATTTTAATGGCTGCAGGATCTTTAGTAAATAACTCCCATGTCATTCCTGATATTGTTTATTTCCATCTTCTCTCTTCCTATCTTTGTCACTCTTCCTAGAGGTTTATCGATTATGTTGCTATTTTTCAGAGTGAACTTTCTGTTTTATTGACTTTTTTGTTTTCCTATTTTCAATGTCAATGATTTCTGTTCTTTTCTTTATTATGTCCTTCCTTCTGCTTTCTTTGGTTTTGTTTGGCTCTTCTTCTTCTACTCTTTTTGGGTAAGAATTCAGATTATTGATGAGGACTTTCCTCTTTTCTAGTGTAACTATTTAATGCTATAAATTTCCCTTTCTGTACAGCTTTAGCTCTATACTACATTTTTTATTATATTTCATTTTCATCCAGTTCTACATACATTTTAAAATCTCCTTTGAGACTTCCTCTTGACCCAGTAAGTATTTGGAAGCATTGCTTAATTTCCAACTCTAGATATTTACCTGTGGTCTTTTTGCTGTTGATTTCTGTTTTAATATTATTGTGGTCAGAGAACATATCTGTACATTTTAAATTCTTACAATTTTTTGAGGCTTAAGTTGTCACAAATTGCAAGATCTCCTTCTTCTTAATGGCTAAATAATATTCATCATATATACCACGTTTTCTTTATCCATTCATCATTGATGGACACAGGTTGCTTCCGTTAAGTGGTATGTTTGATTTCAATTTCTAATTGTTTATTAGTAGAGTATAGAAATACAATCGATCTTGTATATTGATCATATATCCCGCAGCCTTGACATACTCACTAATTAGTTCTATGAGCATTTTTGTAGATGCTGTCAGATTTACTAGACAATTATATCAACTGAGAATAGTGACAAGTTTACTTCTTCCTTTCCAATTTGAATTCCTTCTTTTTTTTTTTTTCTTGCCTGAATGCACTGGCTGTAACCTCCAATACAGTGTTGAATAGAGCTAGTGAGAACAGACAACCGTTGCTTATTCCTTATCTTTATCTTTGTCAGAAAAGATTCAGTATTTCACCATTAAGCATAATGTTAGCTGTAAGTTTTTCACAGATAATCTTTATCAAATTGAAGTTCTGTTCAATTCCAAATTTTTAAGTGCATTATCAGGAATGGATGTTGAACTTTATCAAATACTTTTTCTGTACTCCTGACATGATCATATTTCTTTTCCTCTTTTGTTTGTTAATGTAGTGAATTACTTTAGCACAAACTAATCAAAACCTCAGGCATGTCCTCAAACTAGAATATTCTTTTTAGAGTCTTCAAAACTAAGAGTGGTGTAAATTTAGATTAGGATCTCCTTTCCCTGTACCATTTCCTCAGAGAGTTTAGAGACATCCTTATAAGGTTTTTTCTTATTTTTGCTCCATTAAGCATTTCTAAGTGTTTGACACTGGCAAGGTGTTACTGGTAGGTAGGAAGGCTATGGACAGGACCAGTAAAGATAAAGAAGGATGGTTCTATTTTGAGTGTCATCTTTCTTAAGCTTTAAAGCACTATTATTTAATAAGAGCAAAGGCAGTAATGATGAGATTCAAATTGAGTTTTTGAAATAGGTAAAATAACTGAAGCAGTATCACATATGATATGATTAATACCATCAATATGGTATAGAATCATGTGTGTTGAGATTGATTTCTCTGAAATGGGTAAATGTTTTTGATGCTGAGTATAAGAGTTTTTCAAAAGGAATGATCAGAGGGCATAATAAGCTGCTTCATGAGTAAATTAGTTTTTCTGATGTGGTCTTTAACAGTCAAATAATTATATATTGAAAATGTTAAATAAATTGTCTTTCAGCATGGAAAATCTCTCACAGCAGTTGTCTTTAGTAGAGAAACAAATAAAAGATAAAATTAATTCAATGATACACTTTAATTCCACACACACACACACACACACACACACACCCCCATTCAAAACGTCAAATATAATGTGGTAAAAAACTGAAGTTGATATTGTGTAATTTAGGTAGTTTTTAATCTAGTAGCCTAATATGTAATCATTTTTTATTAATCTCTATGTCTAAGTCTACCTTGGAATATGTTTAAGTTTGCCTTTGTTGTTATATATTTGGGGGAGTTCCAATGAAGTCTTAGTAGAATACTGATACCTTATCTGTTCTCTTCAGTAGCAACAGAATGAGTTTTTTTTTACACACAGATGCCAGACTATTCTGTCTGGAATCGTTTCTCTTAGGTTATTATTGTTGCTCTCAGATTTTTTTCAATAAGTCCATATTACCTGCAGAATAAAGCCCAAAATGATGAATTGTACATCCAAGGCTCCTCAGAATTTGCTACTAAACCATGTTTCCTATCTTACTTTCCAAGTTTTTTCAATTAATAACTCATTGTTCTAGCCAAATTGGAAGACTTACTGCATCTTCTGAGAACTTTAAATTTTCACAACTTGGTGACTTTGATCCTGTGTTCTTTCTTCCTGGAAGGTATTTATTCTCATCATTTTACGCCAAAAATCTATCTATCTAGATTGCAGATAATAGCTCAAATGACACATCCTCCGAAAGCCTTCAAATTGTAGAATCAAATAAAATCTAATATTTAAAGAAATTCTGAGTAACTCTCAGAGTGACAGGTTAATTTTCATACTTAAGTAGGCACTTAATCATTCTATGTGGTTATGATTATCCTTTACGGTATAAATTGATGAGACCCTGTTTTTGCTATAGTGTGCTTTCTAGTAAGAGACACGCACTCAAGTTTTGTCAAAAAGATTACAGACACACACATTGATAGAGGTAGAGTGAAAATTTAAATTTGTTTATTTTCAGTAGTAGTTTAAATTAATAATTAAGAATATTGCTATTTTCCATACTCTACATATTTTAGGTGATATTAGATGGTCTACCTTACAAAATAGGTTTTAGTGTCATTCTTTTAGAGGGTCTAGCAAGAAGGCCTATGTCTTCATCTACAGTGTAAATACCTTTACTGCCATGTTCACAGCTGACTCTTCCAGATGTTACAGAAACCACAATTTAGGCATCCAAGCTTTAGAAAAGGTTAAGTTTTACCCTAACCACTCCCATGGGCCTGTGGCAGTTCGGCTAAACAGGCATGGGTTCATTCTGGTGATACGGAACCTACAGCTAGCTCAGACGCTTCTATTCTCTCACTTTGGCCACCATGGATGATAATATCAACCCTCGTGTTTTCTTGAGACACAAACGTGACATCAATCTTAACACTAACTGGCATTCTAAGAACAAAAATTCTATCTGATCTCAGCTTCCCAAATGTAGGCTTTCCAAAGCACAAAAATGACAGATGGGAAAATCAAGCTTATTCAAACTTGAAATTCTAAATTGTTTTCCATGTTGATGTCTTTGCTATATATCACAAAAAAATAATTCATTTCATAGTCACATAATTTGCTGCATTCTGTTTATTATTAAATGGGTCTAATAATGCTGGTTATGTCATCTGACCAGAACTTCTAGAAGTTTGATGTCTTTAACTTATACAAAGTGAGGAACTACTCATTACTTAAATAAAGTTTGGTCGACAAGATCTTCAAACACATATAGTTCAATAGTCAGGGGGTGATCAGATACAACTGATTAAAATTTGAGTCATTGTCATTCAAAATAAAGAAACCATAATTCATACTCTGATAATACGGGTATCTTTGATAGACCCCTAATCTGTTCTATAAATGCTACCGTATCCTACAGCCTAGTTGGCAAAGTCTTTACGTCTTGGTATTTTCATACCTAAACTTTTTATAAACTTTCCTTGACTATGCACACACACACACACACACACACACACACACACACACACACACAAATGCACGTACTTCATTTTGGGATATTTTGCTTCAATTTCATATCTGGTATATAACTCTACCTAGCCAATCACTACACTGATACATAACCCTAATTAGGTGTTTACATCCCACATGCTACTTTATGCTGTTTATCTTTGTGTTCCCAGTGTCTTCTACCTCAGTGTCTGACACACAATAGATGGTAAATACTTAGAGAATGAGAGAATGTGTCCCTTTTACATTTTTTTAAAAATAATTGACCATCTCATCACTTGTAACTTAACACCTCCGTGCAAAATGAGTGCCTAATCTAACCACTGAAAACTGCAAATCTTTTGTCCTTTTTCACCCTATTCATATTAGCAAATACTCATTTTAAGTTGACAGCACTAACCACCACCTAGTGGCTAAGATGGGGAACTATATGATGTGATATATGTTACCTGGCACCTTTAAGGAATTTGGGAGGTCCAAGTGTTGGAAACAGAGGTTACCAATGACATCAGAAGCAGCAAGTAAACCCCAGCAGAATCCAATCAAGGCTCTGGATAGTCTTGTTCCTAGACTCCCTTGTCCTAGGTTTAGATCATTTAATCCTCTTTTAAGATGTCTGCATACAACAGAGAGGGACCCAATACCAGACTTCCTAGTTTCAAGTCTCATATCTCCCATTTACCCTCTGAATGATCTTAGACAAGTTATTTAACCTCCTTATGTCATAGTTTTTTTATCTATAAAATTGGGATAATAATATTACTATATGGGCCTTCATGATGGTACTATCCACATTGAGGTTCTTGTGAGGAATAACTACAGTAACTCATGTGAAGAAATTAACACAGTGCCTTGCACTTAATTAGAACTCAATAATTGGGTATGGTTTCTATATTGAGCTAGTTCATCTTCCTGGCTGGGTTTGAAACCACCCTTGATTATACTCAGGCAATCTTTCTCCAGTTCAGGTCCTGGTTTCTATTTTCTTCTTTTTCTGAACTGGTATCTGCTTCTGGCCTACCCTGGCCTTGTCCCTTTGTAAGTCCGATGCTTGACTCATCATTTCCTCCCCACAATCTACTTCTTTTTTGAGAAGATTTGTGCCTGCAGTGAAATTCCTATATTTTCATTTCTGTGGCAATAGACATAATTCCATCTTAGATAATTTTCTTCATTTATAAACATACCACTTTACCCCTTCTTATATATCTCTCATTGCACTCTCTGTTTCTTCAGAAAAAAAGAAATCATCATCTCTTTTTCCTATTCTTTTCTTCTGTTGTATTGTCATAACTAATAACACAGGTGTGGGTCTGTGGAATATTACAGGAACCAAGGAAAGAGGAAAGTTAAAATTTTAAAATAGGGCTTCCCTGGTGGCGCAGTGGTTGAGAGTCCGCCTGCCGATGCAGGGGACACGGGTTCGTGCCCCGGTCTGGGAGGATCCCATATGCCGCGGAGCGGCTGGGCCCGTGAGCCATGGCCGCTGGGCCTGTGCGTCCGGAGCCTGTGCTCCACAAAGGGAGAGGCCACAGCAGTGAGAGGCCCGCATACCACAAAAAAAAAAAAAAAAAAAAAAAAAATTTTTAAATAAAATTAGGCCTAAATTATATGAATGCTGTTAATCTTTAAATATCTTGAAAATGCCCATAAATCCACCTAAAAACCTGCACAAACTTGCCATTTTCTAGCTTCTCATATGATTGAAATATACTTTTCTTCAAGCACCAATCTATGAAGGAATATTTTTAAACATTTCTTATATTTTATTGTGAAAAACTGAAAACATCTTCTGTAAAATGTTTATACTTCAAGCATATGTTTTATTTTATAAAGTGGGCATTTGTACCAATCCTGGTAACCTAACCACCACCATAAATATTGTTATCATAGGATAATGTAGGCCAAATGAACTTATGGTACACAATTCATTTCTAAGTTAAGAACTGAATAGAAGAAGAATGAATACGATATCCAAGCTGAATTATTCTGCTTAGCATGTCCTCCTGTTATCTAAGTTATTGAGTAATTTGATACTAGTTGTTTTTTTTTCCTCTCCTTGGTGAAACAACTATGCTTTGAAATTTAGAATAATCAGAACAGCACAATCAGATACTTTTCACTCAGATTCCATCGAATATATCCTAAATATATTACTTAGTGATGACAGTCTTTTGTTTGTGCTGTTCACAGTATGTTGGGCACTGGAAACATCACTCGTGGTGATATTATATGTCTCAGTAACAGGTCAGACTCTGGGAATTTCCTGGTTTGTTACCCTCACTCAGGTAAGATAATTTGTTCTCAAACATTTCGGTGAAGGGGCAATCTGTCTCTTTTGATAACTGCAGCTGTACAGATATAAGGTCTCATTCAGTTGGTTCCATTCTCAAACTGAACATTCTCCTACAAATCAGGTAAAAAGGTGAGAGAATAGACACCAGTCCCATTTCCTTCTGATTTTGGTCTGTTGTGGTTTCCGCATCTTCACTTGGTCCTCTCAAAATGCACTGGCAAGTGGTCCCAGAGTAGACGCAGAGCAATCAGCCAGAGGTCTGCTCAGATCACAATAGCAAAACATAGCTACCTACAGTGCAGAGTTCTTGGCTTGTGGCTCTTACTTTTGAATAATACGGAGTTTGAAAATTTTTATTTTGTGATTTAGGCTTATTTATTCTGTGATCCTAGATAAATCATTAAAATCATGAAAGGAAAGAAATCCTCAATGCTGGAACTAGAATCTTTATGTTATACATGATGGCTGTTAGAAATGAGTTTAGTCACAAGGTTTCCGTGATGTTAGATAATTTTTAAGTGTCAGAGTTTTGCACCCAAGTTCTCATACTGTAGAAATGAAAGAAGGAAAATTGACACTTGAATGACACTTCTATTAATATCTAAAGCAGGGGGTCTCTTCCAAGGTGCTAGTACTAGGTTCTCCAGGTTCTACCAGGTCCTATTCATTCACTGCCTAGAATTTGAAGATTTTTAAAAAATTGTTCTTCTTTCCTAAAATTACAAAAGGAAATGAGTTCATTTACCTGGACACCTCTCATTACTCTTGGAAAAAAATTCCCACTAAATTTACACCTGCTTTAGAAATATTCAAATTCATGCACTCATGACACATATGCATTTATTTAAAGCACTTTTTTCTAAATGTCTGTCAAACTGTGCAAGTTTTAAAAGTAGGCTGTCTCACTCACAGGAAGGGAAATAATGCAAAAACATGTAATGTGACCAGAAAATTATAAATCAACACAGATGTAAGAATAAAATAATATAAGGCAGTAATCTGAACACAGTATTCATTTTCAGAAAACCAACTATAGAAGGACAGTTAAATGGTATCCAGGTCAACACTGGACCATGTGAGAATTTAAGGACTCTGGGAAAGGGAATCTAAGAAAAGGAGGTCATGAATTGCGTGACAGTGCAACTAGGGAGTGAAATACAAAACCATCATGTTATATGCAAGACAAGGATGAAAGAGTAGTTAAGGTAAAATTCCATTAATTAATACGGAGTCCCTCAGAATCAAGTTCTTCAGGAAAATTATCACTGGTCTCAGAGTAACTAGAGATGTTTTCTTTATAATTCAAGAGAGAAAATATTTCGTTACTTGGAATGTTGTAGGTGACTCTAAACAATAGAATGTAAAGAAATTTTCATCTGTTGAATGTTCTGAAAGGTTTAGGTAGGGTTCTTCACTATGAGGGTTCTTTAATATGTTAAAATCTAATACTAAAAAAACTTAGACACAAAGATTTAATCCTGGAGTTTAAACATTAAGACATTAAGACTAAATGTGAGAGAAATATGTTAAGACATTGTGAAAGTTAAGGGAGAAAATCAGGCTTTTGGCCGATAAAGAGCAGTAATCAGTCAAACAAACAGAACTCCTACCAAGATGAAGCACACTGCCATCACTTTTGTGAGCGGGGTAATATTAATTGACTAACTTAACAATAAATTTCTTCTAAAGAGCTGATGGAAAAATTACTTGGGAATCAAAGAGTTTTCCAGAACAGAGGCTAGTAAAAACTCTGTTTCAATAGGAAGTGATATAAATGTCCAGACGAGACGTTCTCATTAGAGACAAGGGAAAGGCAACATGTCATAGGAAAGTTCCCTAATTCTGGCTTTGATCCATTTGATTTAAAGTGCCACTCTTTAAAATCTTGATTTCTCAACAAAAGTTGTTATTCCCATCTTCCTTTTTTGTAGAAGGCTTCTCTGAGGACATTTGATTCCCATCATACTCACCATCCAACATCTAAAAGAATAATTACTTCATCTTTGCTCCACCTTGAATCTATCTCTGTCATAACATTATTACCCATTATCACATATTAACAACCAACAAACAACACTTGTAACAGAGGGGGAGCTGCTTGGGACCAATGTTCATTATATCACTATTGCCTCCCACAGTGCCTGGCATCTACTAGGGATGTAAAAAACTGTTAATAAAGAAAAGTAGAAGTTTAAATTTTCCTTAAAACTAATATTAGCTGTTTGGATAGAGTTTATTATCTCCCTCTGTAGCATTTTGAACTTTTTCTTCTTATCCCTTAAAATATTTGTCATAAAATAATTACCAGTGCAAACAATTTTTAATGACTGCCTTCCCCATATATTAAGATGCATGGGAGCAGTGATGCGATCTGTCACATCCATTGTTGTGAATCTCTAGTTTCTAGGAAAACTTAATAGGAGCATAATAAATGTGGGAAATTATGAATAAAGGTATGAATGAAGAGATGAATTCATATAATTTTTTAAACTACCTGCTGGTTTCTCTTAATTAACTCTGATATATTTACATATATATATAATACATTACGTAGCCTGAGCCAATGACGTAATTTGTAGGGCTCAGCACAAATGTCAATGTGGAATCCTTTGTTCATAAAGCGGGAAAAAAGTTCCATAAAATTAGTCAAATATAAAACTTTTTCCTTTCTTTTGAAGTTTCTCTCTTAAATTGTCATGGCATTTTTATTTCTTATTTAATATCATTCTAAGTAAAGAAAAATTTGAAATTAAATTATTATCTTAAGTGTTACTGTTAATTTTATATTGTTCAATGCCAGTTTTAAAGGCAAATATAAAAAATCTAACTCTTGCAGAATCATTGAAATTACACAATTCCTATTTTGTAGCTTGTACACACATATGTATTTCGATGTTGTTAGCACAAAGATGCTCTGCACAAAACTAATTCAACTGTTTCATTTCACTTCTTGATATACATCCTCTACCCACACTATTTGTGGCTTACCCATGAGTAAGGGAGGACTGAAAGGAAAAGGAACTATGGGTTGCCCTACCTTTCCTTTTCCTTCTATGACACAGCAGCTTCCATAACATGCTTGTCTTGTATTTGCTTTGAATCTTTCTGAACTCCAACACATTGTGAATCCAGTGGACTTCTGCATGGATGGGACATCATGAAGGCTATAGGCAAATGGGATGGCAAGGAACGGTGGACATACATACTGCTCATATCTTCTCTGCTCATGTGCATGCTCTATTTTCCCATCAAACTCCACTTACAAACACAAGTCCTAAGATAAAAGTAGTAAGAATTGAAGGCACACAAGAGGGCATTAAACGAAACACAGGGCATTTCTGAGGGCAAAGCCTCATGTGACCTGCACAGGTCATAAGCCCATGAGGCCAGCCCTATCTGGGGCCCCTCTTGCCCTTTAGACAACAAATCAACCATCAGAATTGGCCTATAAATGTCACTAGCATCAGAAGGCAAGTGACTGAAGTTTTGCTGTAAGTTGGAACTTGAAGATTTGGATAGTCGATTAGTTTGCATCAAAAAATAATGCTATCTTTTAGACTGAGGAGAGGAAAGCTAATAAGGTGATTGCCAAAAATCTCATGAAATTTAAACTTATATAGATGTTATTTGTGGGAGTACAATCAGACAAAGGCTCTGTTACAGAGATGCTTCATATCTGAAGTAAAAAATGGGATAGCACTCCATCGGTGGATCTTAAGATCAAATTACTAGGTTATAACCACTATTTCTTAAAATAATGAAATAGACTAGACAGGAGTAGAAAAGAGTAGATGGCTACACATATGGCAAATATATGTATAATTTTCTGAAACTGTTTCATATATACATGTAAGTATAATACATATTATATATATATATGAATGAAAGTATTGGTTGCAAAATAAGATTATTTCTTACTGTGGGTCATCATTAAAAAAGCCACTGTCCTAAAAATCTGTGTCCTCAGATGAAGTCTATGGTTTTTAAACTCACAAACCATCTTTCTATATTATAATGAACTTAATATCAGAAAAGGAAGAGCAAGTTCATATAAGACAACCTGAAAATTACTTCCTACAAAATGTTGCCTTTCCAAGCTTAAATTTTTGTAGATGATTATGTTCTCGAAGATTCATAGACAATGTACCCAGCAATTCTAACATTTGCAGCATCCATCGAAGACTGGGCATTTGGAAGTAAAGAAAGAAAAAACACATTTATTCATTTTAATTATGTGATTTAATCATCACAGTAATCTCTCAAGGGAATATTACGTCTCTCTTTTATAGGTGGGGAAGGTGAAACTCTGAGCATTTAAGTAATTTTCCCAGTCACATACCTTATTAGTGGCAAAATGGGACTTGGAACTAGGCTGTCTGTGTCAAAGTCCAGCATTTAAGTCTCCTGAGGTGCTATAATCTTATAAAAATGCTGAAAAATTCAAATTAAAAAGGGAAATAATATAACTGATGCACAAAAATCAAGGTTTGATTGTGTTACAGTCTAGTGAAATATAATTTAATTTTGGACTCCATTTTCCCACTGAACCATACCATAACTAATAGGTAATATTCTTTTGTGAATCAGAGCCTCAGCATTTGCATTTTCTTGTGGTTACATTATAAGAAATAATGTGCAGTGTTTTGATTTCTTTGTACCCACAATCTAAGCCATTCAAAAACAACAAAATTCCACAAAGGAGGAGGAAAAAATAAATCTTAGAGAATTTCAGAAAGAACAGTATCAACTTTTTATAGCAATCATAAGAAAATCATCTACATTCATATCAAATATCAGGTTTCCAGCACAGGAAAAGAAAACTGCAGTACCTGCCATTTTAAATTACTCCCTGTCATGTTTTTATTCCTCCTCCTCTCCTGGGATGTTAACGTCTTGAAGAAGTATGTGTGCACTCTGAAAATATTTCCTGAAGTCAGTGGATTCCATATGTTCCTAGGGAAACAAATTATTCACTCCATGGGTCATTCCTGGTGACATTTAGATCATCTAATCAGTAGATTTAGGCCCTATGTACTTTGTATTTTCAGAGCTCCCTTATGTAGACCTACAAAGAACTCAAGAAATATTCTTGACTCAAACCCTCACTTAACCTAAAAGAACACACATGAGCATATACGTACGCTCTCTTTCATACATACTTACACATACAAGCACATATACAAAGCTACACAAACATACATTCTTTATAGTGTAACTATATTGGATATTGGTTTTTGAAAGTTAAAACAGCTATTTTGAACTAAGTAAATGATAGTCCCAAATGCAAAGAAAAAATTAGAAATGTTCAAGAAAATATACTCAATACCTTTAGTTCATAAATAAAATTGATCATAGAGAAGAAGGCAAAAATAATAAATTATAAGAGACTACTTCTGTTTGATTTGTGGGGTTTTTCATTTTTTGTTTTGTTTTGTTTCTTTACAAAATAAAGAGCAAGAATTGGAGTGTGATTTTTGCTTTCCTTTGAAAAACAAAAACAAAAGGTGTTGTTCTTGAAATACATTCCACATTTGGTTTCAGGGCCCTGCTCTCTTCCTGTTCTCGAAAATCTATAATGATTTTTCTCTTTTCTAACTCTGATGTTAGAGCTTCCCCAGATTATTTTATTGGTCCTCTTCTTTGCTGTCCTTAGAGTTTCAATACTATCTCAGGATTCAATTGTCATTAATACGCTATAAACTCCCAAGTATATATCTTATTCATTTATTGTACATATATTTGTTGATTGCTTATATATCCCAGAAAGTTGTGATATTTAGTTGGGACAAAATAGTCATCACCATCTTGCAACTTAAAGTAAAGTACAGGAGCAATTTATTAAATATGTAATAACCACCAAAATGTGATCAAATAACAATAATACCAGGAAGGAAAAAAACAGAACAAAAAGTAAGAGAAGAAGGTAGGAGGAGGGAAAGTCATAAGGAAGTCACAATTAAGTTGAGATCTAAAGAATAAGAATATCCAGTCTAGCAAAAATCAAGGAGGAAACTATTCCTGGGTTTCTGGCATGGAACCCCTCATATCCTGATTCTTTCTGAGCTCTGAACATGCTCCAAAAATTACCCAATAGACAAACATTGGAATATATAATTTCTTTGATTTTAAGATGTATATAAATGAACTCTCTAATTTCCACATAAATCCAGTTGCTTCTCCTCCAGGCTGTTTCTGTCTTGGTTAATGGCACCACCATTCACCCAAGCTAAATACTTCAGAAGAGACTTGCAAGAATCTTCCTTGTACCTCACTTTTTATATAATCACTCATCAAATTCTATGAATTCCACTCCACATAGAAGGTGCTTAACAAATGTTTTTCGTAAATGAATGAATCAATAAACCAACGAGAGAAAATCTTTGGGCTTCTGCCTACCGATGAGAAGTTTTTAAGTGTCATCACTAAATCTGTCTTAATAACAAAGTACCTGATTCTTCTTCATTTAGAATGTATACTCTGCCTTTCAAAGGAACTTTGAAACTACTTTTTGTTGAACATATCACATCATTGCAAGATGGGGGAGAGAAATTAATTCTTATCTTGCCACTGATCTCATTCAGTCTAAAATCAGTTCCTGATAAAGGGGATTTGGTAGAGGCCACATCTTTATATTTGGAAGTATTGTTCTTGGGGAAGAGCATCAAAAAAGGGGAAAACAATGCTCATCTTTCCTTGTCTTTTACTATTTATACAGACAGCTCACTGGTTTGTATTTCTGCCCATGACTCTTCTCTGAATTACTCATCTATAGATTTACATATCCAACTGCCTACTTGGAATTTCCACTTAGATGTCCAATTAACTTCCTGAACATATATATCCAAAATGAGCCCCTGATATTCTCCCTCAAACCCTGCTCCTCCAACAGTCTTCATTATCTGTGGTAATAACAACTCCATCCATCCAGTTGCTGAAGACAAAATGTTCTTGACCCTCCATTCTTAACACTTCTCTTTTCTTATATCCCACATCCAATCTTTCAGAAAATCTTGTTGGCTCTGCCTTCTAAGTAGATCCAAATCTGAAGAGTTATCACCACTCTCACCCCTACACCTTGTCCTAAATCAACATTGTCTTTCTTGGATTATTGCAAAATCTTCCCAAAGCGTTTGTTTTTACACTTGCTCTCCTACAGTCCTTTCTCAAAAGAGCAATCAGAATAATACTTTTTGCTCAGCACTCTTCAATGGCACCATCTCACTTGGAATAAAATACCTTAATGAGCCCCATGTGACCTGCCCAGTTGCTGCTCACCTCTGATATTTACTCATCTCTGAGGACTGTCCCCCCCACTCCCTCTCTTCTTACCACACCAACCTATATATCCTTTCTCCATTGTCTGTTTTTGGCACCCTTGTCCAAGATTAGTTGACTGTGTATATGCGTGGATTTATTTCTGATTCTCTATTCTATTCCGTTGTGCCTATTGTTATGCCAGTACCATACTCTTGGCTACTATAGCTTTGTAATATAGCTTGAAGTGAGGAACTGGTGCCTCTAGCTTCGTTGTTCTTTCTCAAGATCATTGTGGATATTTGGAGTCTTTTGTGGTTCCATATGAATTTCAAATAGTTTTTGTTTCTGTTTCTGTGAAAAATGCCATTAGAATTTTGATCGGAATTGCATTGAATCTGTAGGCTGATTAGGGTAGTATCAGACCTTTAATTTTCTAATACAGCACATTCTCATAATTCACAGAGTGTATTTGTAAATTTGCCTACTCACTAACATTTATTTGTAACCCCAAAATCAATATCTACTTTGCTTTCCCTGTCATTCACATACATATACAGAGCAGCGAAAAATTTGAATCCCTGTCTGGCATGTTTCCCGGCTACATTTGAACAAGGAGATGCTCTGCCTTCTTGTTTCAGCTCTCAGAGTGTAAACAAGTATCTTTTTCACAGTCTATTTGATACCAAATTTGTTGCATTTTTGTTTGGTTGGTGATTCTGCTATTGAAAAGGCCACCAAATATAGTGTTGACATGCTGTATAGTCTCACTAAGTGCAAGAGACTGTGATGTGTATTATAAAGAAAATATGTGCACTGGATAAGCCTCATCCCAGGCATGAGTTATCATAAGTAGAGTGCTGTTGGGTGTGAATTCAATGTTATTCATCAATAATATATATTAAATAAGGTGCCTTTAAATAGAAACATGCATAAACCAAGATTAAGTATCGATCAATTGTCAGAAATATTGTGACCAGAGGAATTTAACTAGTGTTAGGAGCAATTTTTTTAGGAGCATTTCTTTTAGGAGCAATGTTCAGTGTTCACTAAGTCAGTGTTTGCAGTAACTTTCTAGAACATAACTACCACAAAAAATAAGAATCAACTATGTATAGTCAAAGTGTGCAGTACAAGCTTTGGAAGAGATTTTGAATGTAAAGCTTATGCTATTCCACAGAGCTGACTTGCTAGATACAGTCTATCTAAAAGATCACATAAAATAGCTACATGTCTCCATGCTGTTAATCATTGATTCATTTTGTATATATATGTTCAGGAAGTTTCTAAATAATCAAAGAGAACATGTATATAACTCCTCCTTTGCTTCTGGACACTCCCCTTTATTGGACAGAGTAACAGAGGGGACCTTTCTAAGCAAAAGTTGGAGCCCTTTTTGGAAATTATGTCTTTGAGAATAAAAATACCAAGCCATTGGTGAAAAATATAGGAGTTGGCCAAAAAGTGCCTTCGGTTTTTAAGTAAAGATAAAAGACACGTTTTTCATTTTCACCAAGAACTTTATTGAACAACGTATTCACCGTTTCGTTCCACTACATTCTGCCATCTTTCAGGCAACTTCATAATTCCATCTTCCCAAAACTTCTTACCTTTTTGAGCAAAGAACTGTTCCAGGTGCCTTTTACAGTCTTCCAGTTAATTGAATTTTTCCATTAAGAGAATTTGGGTTTTTTTGTTTCTTTTCACATCTTTATTGGAGTACAAATGCTTTACAATGTTCTGTTAGTTTCTGCTGTACGACAAAGTGAATCAGCTATATGTATACATATATCCCCATATGCCCTCCCTCTTGAGTCTCCCCCCATCCTCCCTGTCCCAACCTTCTAGGTCATCACAAAGTACCGAGCTGATCTCCCTGTGCTATGCAGCAGCTTCCAACTGCCATCCATTTTACATTTGGTAGTGTACATACATCAATACTACTCTCTCACTTCATCCCAGCTTCCCCTTCCCTGCTCCGTGCCCTCAAGTCTCTTCTCTACATCTGCATCTTTATTCCAGCCCTGCCACTAGGTTCATCAGTACCGCTTTTTAAAATTCTATATATATGCGTTAGCATATGGTATTCGTTTTTCTCTTTCTGACTTACTTCCCTCTGTATGACAGATTCTAGGTCCATCCACCTCACTACAAATAACTCAATTTTGTTCCTTTTTATGGCGGAGTAATATTCCATTGTATACATGTGCCACAACTTCTTTATGCAGTCATCTGTTGATGGACATTTATGTTGCTTCCATGTCCTGGCTATTGTAAATAGTGCTGCAATGAATATTGTGGTACATGTCTCTTTTTGAATTATGGTTTTTTCAGGATATATGCCCAGTAGTGGGATTGCTGGGTCATATGGTAGTTCTATGTTTAGTTTTTAAAGGAACCTCCATACTGTTCTCCATAGTAGCTGTATCAATTTCCATTCCCACCAACAGGGCAGGAGGGTTCCCTTTTCTCCACACCCTCTCCAGCATTTATTGTTTCTAGATTTTTTGATGATGGCCATTCTGACTGGTGTGAGGCAATACCTCATTGTGGTTTTGATTTGCATTTCTCTAATGATTAGTGATGTTGACCATATTTTCATGCATTTGGCCAACATACAGTTGGCCAACTGTATGTCTTCTTTGGAGAAATGTCTAGTTAGGTCTTCCGCCCATTTTGGGACTGGGTTGCTTGTTTTTTGTTGTTTGTCTGTTTTTGTTTTCTGCTTTAATTTCCACAGCTGCTTCTTTATTTTATTTTTTTTACATCTTTACTGGAGTATAACTGCTTTACAATTTTTTACAATGCTGTGTTAGTTTCTGGATTGTTTGTTTTTGTGATATTGAGCTGCATGAGCTGTTTGCATATTTTGGAGATTAATCCTTTGTCAGTTGCTTCGTTTGCAAATATTTTCTCTTATTCTGAGGGTTGTATTTTCGTCTTGCTTATGGTTTCCTTTGCTGTGCAGAAGCTTTTATGTTTCATTAGGCTCCATTTATTTTTATTTCCCTTACTCTAGGAAGTAGGTCAAAAAGGATCTTACTGTGATTTACGTCATAGAGTGTTCTGCCTATGTTTTCCTCTAAGAGTTTTATAGTGTCTGGCCTTACATTGATGTCTTTAATCAATTTTGAGTTTCTTTTTGTGTATGGTGTTGGGGTCTCTTCTAATTTCATTCTTTTACATGTAGCTGTCCATTTTTCCCAGCATCACTTATTGAAGAGGGTGTCCTTTCTCCATTGTATATTCTTGTCTCCTTTATCAAAGATAAGGTGACCATTATGTGCGTGGGTTTATCTCTGGGCTTTCTCTCCTGTTCCATTGACCTACATTTCTGTTTTTGTTCCAGTACCATACTGTCTTGATTACTGTAGCTTTGTAGTATAGTCTGAAGTCAAGGAGTCTGATTCCTCCAGCTCCGTTTTTCTTTCTCAAGATTGCTTTGGCTATTTGGTTATCTTTGAAGTCTTTCATCAGTGTTTTATAGTTTTCTGCATACAGGTCTTTTGTCTCCTTAGGTAGGTTTATTCCTAGGTATTTTTTGTTGCTGTTGCAATGGCAAATGGGAGTGTTTCTTTAATTTCTCTTTCAGGTTTTTCATCATTAGTGTATAGGAATGCAAGAGATTTCTGTGCATTAATTTTGTGCCTTGCAACCTTACCAAATTCACTGATTAGTCCTAGCAGTTTTCTGGTGGCATCTTTAGGATTTTCTATGTATATTACCATGTCATTGGCAAACAGTGACAGTTTTACTTCTTCTTTTCCAATTTGTATTCCTTTTATTTCTTTTTCTTCTCTGATTGCTGTGGCTAAAACTTCCAATACTATGTTGAATAAGAGTGGTGAGAGTGGCCATTCTTGTCTTGTTCCTGATCTTAAAGGAAATGCTTTCAGTTTTTCACCATTGAGAATGATGTTTGCTGTGGGTTTGTTGTATATGGCTTTTATTATGTTGAGGTAGGTTCCCTCTCTGCCCACTTTCTGGAGAGTTTTTATCATAAATGGGTGTTGAATTTTGTCAAAGCTTTTTCTGCATCTATTGAGATGATCATATGGTTTTTATTCTTTAATATGTTAATATGGTGTATCACATTGATTGTTTGGCATATATTGAAGAATCTTTGCATCCCTGGGATAAATCCCACTTGATCATGGTGTATGATCCTTTTAATGTGTTGTTGGATTCTGTTTGCTAGTATTTTGTTGAGGATTTCCTCTACCTTTTTTCCTTGATGAGTCTGGCTAAAGGTTTATCAATTTTGTTTATCTTCTCAAAGAACCAGCTTTTAGTTTTATTGATCTTTGTTCTTGTTTTCTTTGTTTCTATTTCATTTATTTCTGCTCTGATCTTTATGATTTCTTTCCTTCTACTAATTTTGGGTTTACTTTGTTCTTCTTTTTCTAGTTGCTTTAGGTGTAAGGTTAGATTGTTTATTTGCGATTTTTCTTGTTTCTTGAGCTGAGCTTGAATTAAGAGAATTTGTAAAGAGAAAAATATATGGAAACCCGAAGGTGCAATGTCTGGTGAATACAGTGGATGAATCAGAACTTCCCAGCCAAGCTGTAACAGTTTTTGCCTGGTCATCAAAGAAACATGCGGTCTTGTGTTATCCAGATGGAAGATCATGTTTTCTGTTGACTAATTCAGGATGCTTTTCATAGAGTGCTGCTTTCAGTTGGTCTAATAGGGAGCAGCACTTGTTGGAATTAATCGTTTGGTTTTCCAGAAGGAGCTCACAATAGAGGACTCCCTTCCAGTCCCACCATATACACAACATCACCTTCTTTGGATGAAGACCAGCCTTTGGTGTGGTCAGTGGTGGTTCATTTCACTTTCCCCATGATCTCTTCCATTCCACATTATTGTACAGTATCCACTTTTCATCGCCCATCACAATTTGTTTTAAAAACGGAACGTTTTTGTTATGTTTACGTCTGGTTCAGTCTTGGAAGGTTGTACTTTTCTAAGAATTTGTCCATTTCTTTCAGGCTGTCCTTTTTATTGGCATATAGTTGCTTGTAGTAGTCTCTTATGATCTTTTGTATTTCTGTGGTGTCAGCTGTAATCTCTCCTTTTTCATTTCTGATTTTATTGATTTGTGTCCTCTCCCTTTTTTTTCTTGATAAGTCTGGCTAAAGGTTTATCAATTTTGTTTATCTTCTCAAAGAACCAGCTTTTAGTTTTATTGATCTTTGTTCTTGTTTTCTTTGTTTCTATTTCATTTATTTCTGCTCTGATCTTTATGATTTCTTTCCTTCTACTAATTTTGGGTTTACTTTGTTCTTCTTTTTCTAGTTGCTTTAGGTGTAAGGTTAGATTGTTTATTTGCGATTTTTCTTGTTTCTTGAGCTGAGCTTGAATTAAGAGAATTTGTAAAGAGAAAAATATATGGAAACCCGAAGGTGCAATGTCTGGTGAATACAGTGGATGAATCAGAACTTCCCAGCCAAGCTGTAACAGTTTTTGCCTGGTCATCAAAGAAACATGCGGTCTTGTGTTATCCAGATGGAAGATCATGTTTTCTGTTGACTAATTCAGGATGCTTTTCATAGAGTGCTGCTTTCAGTTGGTCTAATAGGGAGCAGCACTTGTTGGAATTAATCGTTTGGTTTTCCAGAAGGAGCTCACAATAGAGGACTCCCTTCCAGTCCCACCATATACACAACATCACCTTCTTTGGATGAAGACCAGCCTTTGGTGTGGTCAGTGGTGGTTCATTTCACTTTCCCCATGATCTCTTCCATTCCACATTATTGTACAGTATCCACTTTTCATCGCCCATCACAATTTGTTTTAAAAACGGAACGTTTTTGTTATGTTTACGTAGATAATCACATGCAGAAATACAGTCAAGGTTTTTTTCACTTAACTTATGAGGAACACGAACATCAATGCAATGAATATAACCAGGCTGGTGCAAATGATTTTCAATGCTTGATTTGGATATTTTGAGTATGTCAGCTACCTTCCACATGGTATAACATTGATTTTTCTCAATTAATGTCTCAATTTGATCACTATCAACTTCAACTGGTCTACCTGACCTTGGAGCATCGGCCAGTGAAAAAGTTCCAGCATGAAACTTCGCGAAACACTTTTGATACGTTTGATCAGTCACAGCACCTTCTCCATACACTGCACAAATCTTTTTTTTTGAGTTTCATTTGCGTTTTTACCTTTCTTGAAATAATAAAGTAATATAGTATTACTTAAAATAATAAGTAAAATTAAAAGTATAATAAAATTGTTGTTTTTTTCCTTGCATCTTCAATATTAAAATGGCTACACAAAAATTCACCAGTTCTGATGTTTTTTTTTAAATGCACGCTGATATGACAGCTGTCACAATATAATCTAACAAAATCGTTTTGAATGAAGTTAAAGACAACTAAGCATTACTAGAGCCATCTTATGGAAAAAACCCCGACTAACTTTTTGGCCAACCCAATATTACATGGGATTCTGCAGGCATTAGATCTGCTAGTATAACTGAAATCTTGAAAGATTTTTCTTTATTTGTTTTTATTTTCAGGGATTTTGGAAAGGGAACAGGATTTGAATTCAGAAGACATGTTTGGAAGCCTTGCTCTACCACTTTCTTGCTGTAGTTATTCTATGAATCTGAGTTTCCTCATGCAAGATAGAGAAATATCTTCTTCACAAGCCTGTTATTAACATAAGAGGATATCATATAGAGAGCACTCTGCAGTCTGTAAGTGTTATACAATCTTGCTATATCTGATCTAATCTAGTCTAATGAAACACATCATAGTTAGATGGAAAGATTTTTCCTTTGTCTTCATTATTCTTGATTTGGCTGAAACATTTTACTCTGTTGATCAACTTCTTCCTGAAACAACCTCTTGTGTTTTTTAAAAGAATGCATCATCTCATTTCTACTTCTTTCCTTCCTCATGGTACTTTCTTGATCTCCTCTGGAAGGATCATGATTTGAAGGAGGAGAGAAGGGGAGAAGGGGAAGGAAGAGGGAAGAAAAAGTATCTGAATCAGAAAACCCACTTTCAAATAAGACTCCACTGCTTGGTACAAGGCCTTATACCAGTTATTACTTTGGTTTTAATTTTCTTCATCTGTATATTTATACTAAAAATATGTATCTGATAGAATTCTTGTGAGTGTTAAATAGGTAATACAACTGATTATCTACATCCCCTGTGACATGACTAGGTTGAACATCACCATGCCCTACATTCTGGTTTAACTCAATATCACCACTCCCTGTGCATCTACTAGACTTATCTCCCAATTTAGATCTTTATATCCTTTAGTCTAACTCAAGCTTCCACATCTTGTCAACATCTTGCACTGTGCCCCCTGGAACTCATGGTTTGTCATCATCAATAAACCCAATATTCTCAACTTCTTCTCCACCAGTTCTCTTCATCATCAGATCCATTGTACCCTGCATATCCGTCAGTTGATGGTTTTTTCTTCCACCCACAGGGATGAGGTAGATATTCTCTCTGCCTTTTATTGCCACTTCCAACTTCCAAAAAAAGTTCTGGTTACTTCCAAGTACATGCTATCAGACTCTGATATGTGATAACCCTTCCTTATTGCTGATGCCTATCATCATCCAGGTTGCTCCCTCTCCTTCACTGAATATTTTATCATCTTTCTCTTTACCACCAGCTCTGTATTATGGGAATTTCAATATCTATCCAACACTTGGTGACTTGGTTCATTGACCTCCCACTCATTCTATGCTGTTCTTATATCATAACCTTGAAACAAGCTAAACTATGTAATGTTTCCCAAATATACACTGTGTTTTCCAGCCTCAGATTATTTGCTTAAGCTCTTTTTTCTGTTATAGAGCACCATCTTTTTTCATTTCTACCTAACAAATTTCTACTCATCATTCATTGACTACCCTTAATAAAATTTTCTTCATGCAGCTTTTCTTGATCATTTAGTTTGGCTCTGAATTCTCCTTTCTTAAAATCTTGTGTCATTTTTATTAAAGTTAGTTTTTAATTATACTCTTTCATTCTTGCCTTATCTGTCTAGTCTTATACAGATGTTTATTTTATGATAAGCCCTTAGATAGCAGGAACTACTTCTTACCAATGGTGGCATTACTTGATGAATCTAATACAGACATTTTCCTAAGTATATGCTAAAGAATCCTGTTTAATTGGAGAATTATTGCTTCTTAATTATAGTTAATAATTAAAAATTTTTTTTCATCTCAATAGACTTCTGGTTTCCATAAAGAATATGGAGTCAGGCAAAGGGCTAGAGTAGCATCTTTTTCAGATTCTGATTGCCTAAAACAGTGCTTTTATATTCAAATAATTTTTGTTGAATGAATGAATGAATTGTTCTGTTTTTGTAGGTCAGGGTTTCCTATGCCCAATACATTTGAAGCAAGACAGACCCTTGCAAGAGGCAAACAATCTGCAAAAGTCTTGCAAGAAAAAAATAATCCTGAGTAAAAGTGGTGACAATTCTCTAAAACTGTAATTCAAAAACTTGACCAGTCATAAGAATCATCTGCAGAATATTATAAAAAATGTAAATGCCTAAGCCCCATCCCAGACATACTAATTAAAATCTCAGCAAGTGAAACCAACCATCCAAAATTGTCTCATCTGGGGATGAGACAATTTTGGAAACACCTCTTGTAGGAGACATGGCTGAGAGCTGGTTCCATTTCCTACCAGTAAATATAACTTCTGTACTCCATCCAAAGTAATTATATATAACATATTTTTAAAAATTTGAGTGTTTGCAATCTGTGTATTGAATAAGCATTTAGGAAATATAATTGAGGCAGAATAATTGAATAAATCTGCAGGTCAGTGATAATTACAAGTAAATACTTTAAATGTGGAAAATTTAGTGTGGCTCTACTTCATTTA
The DNA here is from genome assembly GCF_002837175.3 of Physeter macrocephalus. Lineage (NCBI taxonomy): Eukaryota > Metazoa > Chordata > Mammalia > Artiodactyla > Physeteridae > Physeter > Physeter macrocephalus. The sequence goes on along the minus strand of NC_041223.1, from coordinate 35,928,232 downwards.
AAATAGATTTATATAATATTCATAACCCAATTTTGGCATATGAAAAAGGAATGTCCAATTTAGTGCTTTTCTGGAGATTTGCTGAATACAAAAAGACTAGGCAATGTTAGCATGTATTTGATATTGTCTGTTCTTGGCTTGTCATGTATAATTGTGTCATATGAACAGGTCCAAGCCAAGTAGAGATAATTTAGCAATGTAATAGTAACATGACAGCTAGGAAGGATTATTTATGATTACATAAGAAAGCCAATTGTAATTTCTGTTTGTGATTCGTGGGGTTAATCACAGTGGGATAACACTAACTTTTACTTAGCTAATCCACATCTCCTCTATTTTCAGAGAAAACTGAGCACCACACCTTATTCTCAGAAAAGATTTAACAACTGAGAACTGAAGTGAGATTGAAATGTCAAGTTGTATTTCTCATATTAAAATTAAAAGCATTAGACTAGGAGCAGAAACACTGGACATTGTTGAGTCAACTGATCTAAGTTCTGCTAATTCTACCTACTGAATTGCTGTGGGGAAAATGAGAGCTGTTTTAAATACTGAAACTATATTTTTATTTAAATAGCAATTAATAGGGACTTCCCTGGCGGTCCAGTGGTTAAGAATTCGCCTTCCAATGCAGGGGACGTGGGTTTGATCCCTGGTTGGGGAACTAAGATCCCACATGCCTCAGGGCAACAAAGCCTGCGCACCACAACTACTGAGCCTGCACACTCTAGAGCCCATGCACCCCAACTAGAGAGCCTGCCTGACACAAGTACTGAGTCCGTGTGCCACAACTAGAGAAGAGTCCACGTGCCGCAATGAAGATCCTGTGTGCTACAACTAAGACCCGATGCGGCCAAATAAATAGCAATTAATAATAATAATAAAGACAAGAGAAAAACCTTGCTTCATATGTGCTAGACATAGGAAACTTTGACCTATAAAGATAGAAGTCATTCATTCAACAAAAATAATTTGAGCATCAAACGAGTGTAGTGGACACTCAGAAGCCAAAAAAAAAAAAAAAAACAAAAGATAAAGAAGCCACTCCAGCCCTTTGGATTAATGGTCTAACAGAGAAGCCAAAAATATTAAGAGATAAACAATGAATATATTTATTAAGCATCTATTGCATAGTCATCTAATATGGGATGAGTTCTCCATGGGCTTTTCTAACCATCGGGAACTTTAAGGAGGAGAGAAAATTTAGTTGGGCTTGAATAATAAATGAAAAGATAATCAGGCATTGGAAAGCATTATAAGCAGTGTTCTGAAGTAATAAACACCATATTTGCAATCACAAGACTTTGGTTCCATTGAGAGTCATGTAATTTTTGAAAGCCAGTTAACCTTTCCGAAACTCAGGTTTCTCACCTGAGAAATGGGGAAAATAATAATATCTACCTATCTCTTATCATATAGGAAGGATCAAATAAAATAGTACCTGCAGAAGTGCTCTGGAAGATGCAAAGAGCCATGAATACGCTTCGGATGCTTTGAGCTGGGGAAATGATGTGACTGGAAGATCCAGAGGCCCAGTGAGCCTGGTGTGTAGAAGAAGGAATGTCGACAGTAAGAAAGCCAACTTAGCTGAAGTGGAAGACTTACTGGGAGTAATGTAAAGTCAAGTTAAATAGACGTAATTAGGGTCAAACGATTTTGTTTGCGATCTTGAGAAGTTGTTTGGAGTCATTTTAGCAAGCAATATAAAAGCACTCTAAGCTCTTTCAGTTGAAGGGAAAGGGGGCAAGTCAAAGCTGACTTATTTTCTGCCAAAGCTATGCAGATGGCTCAAAAGAGGGAGAACATATCAAATAGTGAAAAACTGTAGCATTTTAGAAATGACTTCCTAGCAATCTGTGCTAGAATATTGTTCATGATAATGGAAAGGAAGGGCTGTGTAATGACAGAAACAACTTGTCAGAGTAGCTCACTTGTTGCTAACGTGAGGTATTACAAAAGGATACCCAAGATTTATATTGTTGTTTGGGCCATGAATAGAAATGGAATACAGGAAAATAAAATCAGTTTAAATGTTTATGGGAGTAGAGAACCAGAGAGGCAGGGAACTGCCAAAATAACAAAGTTTGTTTTAATCACCTTGAGATACTTTAAAAAAAATGAATGGAAAATTTGGGTAAAATAGAAATACTGAAGTCATGAGTATAGAGTTGATAATGGAAATGCTAAGAAATTTGATTTATATGTATGCGGGAGAGGGGTGTAGGATATGCCCATAAATAAGGGAATTGGTAAAAATGAGAATGCTTAAGAAATAAATAAAGGATGAGAAACAAGGGACAACAAGTAAAGATTACTATTCTTTTAGTTATTTTAGCAATTAAAAATTTTTAATATTAAAATTATTAAAATATTAATAATTAATTAAAAAGAAGCCCTTGAGTGAATCTTTAAAGGTATTGGGACAACAAATTGTAACGATGTTGGGTGTGTTTGTAGACAAAGGGAAAACAGGAAACTTAAGAAAGAAGTTCCCAAGAGAGACTGAAAGATGAGATCAATTTTTTTTTCATTTTGTTTATGATATAAATATTTCCTTTTCCTTTCTCTCTTTCTTACTAAGTAATGCTTATTTTTTCACAATGCCACCTCGAGGTAGGAGGGGGCATTTGAGGAAGAAAAAAAAAACAGGCATTGACACCTTCTTTAGCAGAGTGAGACAAATCTCCAATAGGCTTGGGAAGCATTCCTGATTGTGGAAGTCAGAAGACCAAGGGGAAGCTTGGTGAAGTGGAACTCAGGACTCTTTCACAGAGGATCAGGTAGTCAAGTGGGAAAGGAACTAATTTTTATAGAATGCTTATTATATACCCAGCATCATTCTAGCTGTTTTACATATAATCTAGTGAGCTACAGTGTGCTATTCGCATTCTTTGAATAGCCTCACAGAAGTTAATTTGCCAAGTCAAATATCTAGTAAGTAACAAACATAGGGATTTAAATGTAGATATGTCTGACTACAAAGCTTGTGATCTTTCTTTATCCCACTCTTTCCTTATCTGTAAAATGAAATTATCAGACTAGATACTCTCTAAAACCACTTCCAATTCTAACATTCTCTGCATCTCCATGGTATAACCACTTCACTGGACAACTCACCTTATTCTTTCATTGCTGGCAAAGCAGGGTTTTAAAATGAGCCCTTGGACTGGCACTCTGACTGCCTGATCTTCCCCAAGTTGCATTTCTTTCATTTAAAAATGCATCCTTGGGCTTCCCTGGTGGCGCAGTGGTTGAGAGTCCGCCTGCCGATGCAGGGGACACGGATTCGTGCCCCGGTCCGGGAAGATCCCACATGCTGCGGAGCGGCTGGGCCCGTGAGCCACGGCCGCTGGGCCTGCGCGTCCGGAGCCTGCGCTCCGCAACGGGAGAGTCCACAACGGTGAGAAGCCCGCGTACCGCAAAAAAATAAAAATAAAAATAAAATAAAAATGCATCCTTAATTTAGTAAATATGTCATATTTAATTTTGAAAAAAAGAAAATCCCTGTCTGAATCTTTGCCTATTCTTTGAAAAGTACTAGTAGAAGTTAGACATTAAATGGGAAATGATCCAGATGGTAATGAATATATGTTCAGGTGATATTACTTCCTCTTTTAATTACTCCAGAGGTGTAGAATACTCCAAGTGTGCTTTAAGAATTCTGTATTCTGCAACAAAATTTTTAAAATATCTACAAAATGATGGAGTTTGAATAAAATTGATAAGACTCTACCCTAATCCTTTCACTTTATAGATGAAATAACCAAGGCACAGAAACATGAAGGCAACAGAGTATTCAGTAAACACACGGGTTTTGGAATGAGACTGTCAAGACTAAATCTTGGCTCAATAGCAATGGTTTCTAGGAATCATTCTTGGTCTGATTCTCAGATAATTATCTGTAAAATGAGGATAATTATAGTATCTACATGATAGAGGAGTTGAGATGATTAAATAATTTAATGTATATAAAGCACTTACCATACTGCCTGACCCAGAATAACTGCTCAATAAAAAGTTATTGTTAAAAACATACTGTATAACTCATTTATTTTCATTCAAAAACAAGCAAAAATAACCCATGGTTATAAGTCAGGAAAGCTATTTCCTTTGGAGAGGAAAAAGTGAGTAGAGATTAAAAATAGGATGTGATGGAAAAAGGTAGAGATGGAGAGATACTGGAAACATTCTGGTTTTAGACTTGTGTGGTGATTACACTTGTGTCACTCTGATAATTTATCCAGCTGTATACTTAAAGTTATGTAGTTTTCTGCATGTGTTATTTTGATTAAAATGTTTACAGTAAAAAACAGTTATTGTTATTGCTACTATCATCTTCATCGTCAACAGCATAGCCAATATCAGCAGCATCAGCCTTTTTATTCAGGATTAGTCAGAGGAAAAACTCGAACCCAGATCTCATGAGTCCTACTCAGTATTCTTTCACTTTAGTTTCAAGGTTTTCCACAGAATTTTAAGTTAATAATACTGCACAAAATTCTTTAAAAAGCACCTTCTTCTAAAAAAACACTGGCAACTCTGTTTCAGTAAACGTCACCATATATGTACTTTCCACAACCCGACCCAGACCACAGTAAGTTAGGATGAATGTCCCGATAAAAAGCAATACTAACTCTTCATCACAAATGCAAATAGCAATATTACAGAGCTGAGATAATTCAATACACAATCATTTGAAGACAAATTGAAGTTGACATTTTTTCATCAGTCTGGCTGTTTGTGGCACAACTATTCTCTAATCCTCCCACATTCTTCAGATGGTAGTAATGATAACTCCCATTTGCATAGAGCTATACAGTTTTTGGAAAAGTTTTCAACTCACATCTTCCTGTTTGATTCTCATTATCTCATTTTATAGGTGAGGACAGTGAAGCTAAGGAGTGACTTGCTTAAGGTGACCCAGTTGGCAAGCAGCTGAGTCTGCACTGAAACCCAGAAATTCTGTCCCCAAGTATAAATGTGCCCTTCCAGCTAGAAAGCACTCTCTCCTTAGCTTGACTGCTTATGTATACAGACAATTATTTACAAGACTGTCAAAACGAGATTTTTATTTCCAGACCAGGTTCAAGTACAAAAGAGTTGCCAAGTGAGTTCTTAGAGTAACTGCAAGGCACTAGCATCCTGCAAAATAAGTTAGTCTTATTCAGACAGAAATATTAATCTGGTTTTCTGGAGCATTACTAGTTGTACTTCTGCCAGAGAGAATTAGATACCTGTGAAGATAAAACTCAGAATCTTTCTTTAAAGCCTGGAAACATACACAGTAAATTTTCCAGTGGAAAAAAGAAACCTAACAGAACAAGCAAGCAAGCAACGGTCATCTTTCTAAGTTGTTATCAAGACTTCTGTGCAACATTTGATTCTGTAATCTATCATTGCCCAAAGCCAAGAAATAAAGAGACAGTGGGAGTCAAGTCCTCTGTAGAAAGCAGTGGAGCTGTTGGGGGCTTTGTTCCTTTCCTTCTGCCAAATGGGATGGGACTCTGGCAGCAAAATTTTGAATAAATCGTGAAAACAGTTTTAAGGGCCAAGAAATTACTTCATAAGGGAGAGGGAAGGAGATAGAGAAGGAGGTGCTGGATCCCTGGAGCAATCAATTTATGTGCTGTGATATGAGCACATAAATTATCTTTATCTTTATAAAGATATAAAATACCTTTATCTGATTTTTATAACTTCAAATGCTATTGGTCACCAAATACCCTGCATTTTTAAGATCTCTGACTCATTTTTTAACCTGGTGACCTGTCTCTACATACTGGTTATTAGTTCCATTTTTCCCAAGTAATTCAGTATGCATCACCTCCACATTCCCTGAGGGTATTATCTTGTCTTTTATTAACTAGCATTGGTTTTCATTTTTCACTCTTCAATTCCAATTTATTTTTCAATATCAAGCTAAAATAATCACAGCAAGTTATAGTGAAAAAAATGTTGAATTTAATATAGGGAGACTTGAAATGAGGTCCTGGCTTTGTCATTAATTGTATGACTGTATCAAGCTTAATTGTATCAAGCCATTTTTACCCCTGAGGAGCTCAGTTTTCTCCTTCATTCAGAAAAAAAATGTTTATTTCTAATTTCTAAGGCTTTAATATCTTCTATAGTTCTACAAATTTCTGACTTCGAAACAATCCACAGGAATTCCTATGTTGCCAAACACTGAGATAGTATTTCTAAGTAAAATACACTCTCCTTGCACTCTGGTAGGAGAGTAAAAGAATCTATAGGCTACAGCACATATAGCTAAGGTCACATTTTATTCCAAAGTATTTCCGTCCAGGTGAATTAAATGAGCAGATACAAAAGCAGTTAAGATTTTATGTATTTGTTCATATCTTGCTTTACTGTGCAACTTAAAAATATATATAAAATAATATGGAAAATTAATATATCAAAAATTAAAGTAAGGAAATTGCGAGTCAAATAGAAGATCAAGACCATAAGGGTAGACAGAACAAAGACTTGTTTAGATTGACAAGGTCCTTTACTGTTATTAACGTTGATCTTCATGTCAGTCCTCACATTATGTTTTCCCCATGCTTAAAGATCACAAACTTTTGTATGGGGCAGTGAAGTTATGTTTATTATTTTCAAAGTCAAATATTTTTAAATATTTGTGCTCTTTTCTTACAAAATATCTACCTTATTCAGGAAAAGCCCTGTCTCACACCATATTTCCTAAGTCCCAGATCATATCTGAAGCACTCAGGACTGGGCAATTCTACATGTCTTATGAAAGTAATGTATTCTCTATGCTTTTTAATGCATATATATCTGATCCATACTTAAATAGGCTTTAAATCCAAGGTCTGGATCTTTATTGAAATGGTTTCCAAGATATATCTCCCAGATATATATTACTTTTTGATTCTTTTGACCCCACTGTCAACCCAGAAAATACAAATCAAGTAAAAGCTTGATGGCCACCTTGTGGGGATCTTACAGAGGGTGTTCATGTTTTGGGCAGAGTCTGTTTTTTTTTTCATAAAAGCTGGTGAAAACTGGGTGTGGACTTCAATCCTATGGACCAGTTCTCAGGAATGAGATAGAATCCCAGAGGCCTGGCTAGATCAAATTTGTTTTGCAGAGCACTAGACAGCAGATATAAACCAAGGAGCAAGCACTAGCTTTATCACAGGGATTACCAGTCACTATCTGAAGAGTATTATTAAACAGAAGATCCAAGAGAAAAATGTAAAGACATAGACAGGAAATAAGGCAAAAACTCAGGAACTAGAGAGATCATGAGCAAGTCAGAAATCAGTGTGGATGGTGGCATGTAGTGAAATGTTTATGATATTGCTATCTGGTCCATGAATGAGTGAGGCAACGCTGCCAGGACCTTTTTTTCGGGGGTGGGGAGGGGATGTTGAATGGTACATAGATTAGTGAGCTTAAAGGAGCATTAGGTTGGATATATACCACCACAGCTATCCAGTAGAAAAGACAAAAGTGTCAAACCCTCTTTAGATGTTCTGGATCCTCTGAGGTCAGTAAATTCAAGAGGAGTCCATGATGGGAGGAAATAGAAGGAGCAGAGGTGACAGGGCAGGTGGTGGCCTGAGGCAGACATGCTAGTACACCCCAAACTTAGGTTATTCTATTTTATCACTTTACTGTCCCAAACAACTCCATCAATACAAATGCACCACCCTATTCACTTCAGCAAATCTTGCCAACACTCAGTAAGTTTTACTTTAAACACATCACACAGATGTTTCCATTCAGCAGAGAAATTTGAGAATTTTCATCAGGATATACAAAAATTGAGCCTGGAAGTTTGTGGTCTAACAAGTCCTCCCACTCAAAAGCAAAGGCATTATCGCTAAAAAGGCTGTTGACGAGGGGACAGAAGGACTGAGAGGTTTCCTAGATGAGGGGAAATATCACACCCACCCAACTAATCTGTGTTATGAATCAAGTCATCTTTCTGGCCACACCAAATTGTCCAAAACCAGATTTTTGTGCTTCCTCGACTCGGTGTCACAAAAAAGAGGAACTGTTTATTTCAATAACTGCACATTGGAATTCATGGTTTTGGTTTTTTCTAGGAATGCATGACAGGGCCCTGAGTTAAGCAGGGCTCTTATTTCTATCAATGGAAGTTTTCCCCTAGAATATACATTTTAAACTATAATTTTTCTTTTAGTTTCTAATTTTTCACTTTCTGCTATTTATGCAATAAAAGTCATTGATCACCTACTATATTTAAAGCACTTTACACAGCACAGAGTACCAAATGATGAATAAAACAAAATCTTTGCCCTAAAGGAACTTAAAGGGGGCAGTTATCTTTGTAAACAGACCATCATAGAAACAAACACATATTGCCACACCAACAAAAATATTTAGGTTGTTAGTTGGTTTAACTTGCCGCATTTATCAAGTGATTTCACCTACCAGAATGAAAGACATTTTATAAATATTACATATATATACATATATAAAACATTGTTACTATACTTTTGCAAAGTTGAAAGTGATACAGAATCACAAGTGGCTAGGCTTATTCTTGTCATTCATTTTTATTAAACTAGAAATACAAAGGTACTATAAATACAAAAACTAGCTTGGATTAAACAAATAATAACAATAATAGCTTGTGGTTTTTCTATAACCACTATAAACCCCATTCTCCAGTCATGCATCCAGCACTTGGTCACTCTTTTCTGCCTGTATAAAGGAGCAGCTAAGTCATTCTTATCTTATTGTGAATTTACTGCCATCATGAGGTTTGCATTTTTTAAAAAGTGAATCCAAGGAAAGTAATCCAAGGGAGGTTTCAGACAGCTTGGCCAGGATAGAGATAATATAGGTGCTGAAGACCCATCCTACAGCCATCAAACAGCATCACACAGTCATCTGATAAATTTATTGTTGGGGTTTACCCTTTCGACAGCCACCCTCTGTTGTTGCCCACAGGATAATTATTACAGTGACATTGCAGGCTGTAGACACACTGCAATTGAGAAATCTGTATCAGATCTGTTAGGAGACACGGACAAAAATTCAAAGATCATATCCTCGAATGTACCTCTATCCTATCGCCCTCTGCTTCGGACAGTAAATCCACCTTACGTTCATTCATATATGGTCTGCACTTAATATCTGGAGCAGCCCTAGAGGAGAAGAGAATCAGTAAATGAAATCTAAATACAAGCCTCTAATTTTCACCAGTCATTGTGACTCTTACCTCCTCTAAACTTATTTTACAAAAGCGAAGATACCTCATCTTCAACCAAATTCGGTCTCTGTTCCTTTTACCCATCTTTTCTCTCCTAGAACATTAACTCCCTCTCCCTACCTCCAGCATGTGCATTGTTTCAGTTGCTTCTGAACACAGCCCATGCGCCCATGGCCTCACCCTTTTGTTTTCGCCCATTCATGGTCCCTAGTCCTCCTGTGGTTCCTAGCTGGAAAACCTCCAAACTTGTATCAAGGCAACAAATCCCCCTTCTTATTTCTTGGCAACAAATCCACCTTCTTATTTCTTAACACCCAGGAAATAAGGAGAAAGTCACTTACTGTGAAAACCGTGGCCTCTACCTATTTCTGGTTTCTGGCCCCATCTGGGCCTGCGATGTTTCACTTGACCCCGGCCTTTGCCTCTCCCTCCTGGTTGCTCGTGTTAGGCATCCAAATTTTCACATCTTTCCTTGGCCTTTATGCTTCGTCCCACCCGCCCCAACCCCAGCCCATGGTTTCTTCCTAACTACCGCCCCACCTTATTCTTAACTGCACATTCACAGTGAGCCTCCTGAAATGTGATCTTTCCTTCCTCTTACTTTATTGCTGTTCTGAAGAAATCAGTGATCATTTCTTTCCTGGACTAATGCAACTTTCTAACTGCTCCTCCTGTCTGCAGCCTTGCCTTTCCCTAGCATCTGCCCCCTTACAAACAACATATTTTCACTTGAATCCTATTTCCATATGCTGGTAACTCCCAAACCCATATCTCCTGCCCTGACTGATCTTCTAAACTGCAGGTCCACAGTTACAACTACCTTCTGAATATCTCCAAGTGGACATTCAGCAGATTTCACATGCTTAACATGTCAAAAACAAACTTTTAAATTCCCACCCTGTAACCTACTCTCCCCTGCACTAAGGTATTGAATCACTAGTGCAAGTTAGAATCTGTTACTCATAGTAGGCCCCTTCCTCTCATTTACTAGTCTCCCCCAGACATCACATATAATCGATTGCTAAGCATTGTTACTGAACCTCTCAAATACTTTTTTTTTTAATTTTTTTTAAATTTTATTTATGGCTGTGTTGGGTCTTCGTTTCTGTGCGAGGGCTTTCTCTGGTTGTGGCAAGCGGGGGCCACTCTTCATCGCGGTGCGCGGGCCTCTCACTATCGCGGCCTCTGTTGTTGCGGAGCACAGGCTCCGGACGCGCAGGCTCAGCGGCCATGGCTCACGGGCCCAGCCGCTCCGCGGCATGTGGGATCTTCCCGGACCGGGGCTCGAACCCGTGTCCCCTGCATTGGCAGGCAGATTCTCAACCACTGCGCCACCAGGGAAGCCCCTCAAATACTTTTTGAATCTATTCTCTTCTCTGTAATCCTCTTACTAATGTTCAAGTTTTGTCATTTGCGGTCAGAATCATGAAAGTAGCCAACTAACGACTCTTGCTTCCTCAACCCCACTCCCCATCAATGCACCTGCCATGGTGATGCCAGAGCAATATTTCTAAAACATACATGAGTAATTCAGTATGAAAAGGCTGGAAGTCTCTGACAAATCTTCTCACCCTTCACCATCTAAAAGAAATGAAAAGATGACATACACTGGAACTTAAGACCAACAGTGAACTAACACCAGAATTTAGGAAGCATTTGAGAAGAATCCTCACTAAAAGGAAAGTCAGTGGCACTGTCCACCATAAGGAGGAGGGAAGAATATACATTTGTTGAGTACCTACCATGTGTCAAGTCGTCTAGTGGGACCTTTAGACAGGAATCCAATTCATCGCAACTCACTGGATCCAATGTGTACTATCCAGAGGGAACTCTTATATATCCCTGGTGGTAGGTGCACTTTTTCGAAGCAAGCAGGGGGCTTCTTTCCACTTCTACTGCCCAATCAACCATTGAGACCTCCCTTTCTACATCTGGCCTAATCCTGAAAATCTAGGAAACTGGGTAGGAAATAGAGTGTGAGGACAGTAGTAACGGCACAGTTATTTCTAGAACGGATACTTCTTACAAGTGAGTCATTATAGACATAGGTAGAGACAAGATTTGTGGAAGCAGAGTATATTGAAGATTGTAGTTTTTAATGTACTTATGTGCTCAAAATGACATATAGCAGACAGTGGAATGTAAAGGGAGATTAGATCTTAGATAATGACACTAGATAAACAGCTGCATAGTGAAAACTAGGCAAGAACTCTCTGTACCAACCAGACATTATGGCCAGAAGTCTAAGAAGTAGACTTAACCATCACTAAAGTAAACAGACTCTGAAGCCCAAGGGGAATGCACATACCCAATGTGTTAGCAAACACCAAGAGTAAATAAACAGAAAACTAAAACAAAAATAAAGAAAGCTGGACTTCAGGAAAAAACAATAAAAAGTAATGGTAACCTGAGAGAAGTTACATCAAATTTAACACCCAATGAAAGAAAGAGAACTTTGAAAGAATAAATTTAAAATGTGTATATTTGGTATTTAAAATTAAGATACAAGAAATTAGAACATTTATGAAATAAAGGAGAAAGCCATAAGGCTGAGATGAAAACCAGCAGAGTAAGAATCACAAAAACAAAGATATAGGTAAGATAAGAGAGGATTGCTTTCTTAAGCTAAAATGCAAAAACAGAAATAAAATTCACATTGGAAGACACAAATTATGATATTAACACTGTGAGAAATAAAACCAGTAATGTACTGGACATCCTTGAAGCAGTCTTCCAAAATACTATGAAAAAAGACAAAAACTAAATGGTGGATATGTAAGCAAGGTAACAAATATCTAAACATCCAACAAAAGTTAACACTTACAGAGCAGCTTTCAAAGCACTTTACATGCATTCCATCCACTCAGTTCTCTCAACAATCCATCCCCATATTTACAGATTTAGAAATTGAGAGGAAATGACTAGCCCATGGCCACAAAGCTAGTAGGGAGAGACTTACAACTAAGGGCATTTGACATCAAAGTCTGCTGTTTATTCGTTGCTATGCTATAATATCCAGGGAAAAAACCAGTCACATAAAAAAGAGAATTTAACTGATAAGGGATTTTAAAAGTTACATTATGGATTTATTATCTATAAAGATAAACATAACCTAGACAAGAAATTTACGTGATGACTACAAAGAAAAAAAATAGCTGACATAGATCTTTTCTGTAATAATAACTGGAAAAAAGAGTTGAGGGAAAACTTTTTGTGCCAATAATTTAATATTCAGTCAAGTTAGTATTCATCTGTGAAGGTAATTGAAGATAGGCAAAGGTTCAGAAGCATACCTTCCTTACAACACTTATTAAAAAAAATATAAACATGCTTAAGAAATGTCTGCATCATACAGTTAAGTGGGAAAAGTAGATTATAAAACAACAGGTATCATGTGTCTTGTTTTGAAAAAATGTATATCATTACAAACATATTCACGGAAAATATTTAAAAAGTTATATAGCAAAATGTAACATGTATGAAAGGGTTTTTTTTAATGTGAATTTCCTATTTGTATTATGTAATTGTTTGTGTCATAAAAGAATAATAAAAGGTAAAATTTAAAAAGTTTCTGGAAACTAAGAGATGAATCAAAACTTCATAGGTAATCATATTATTTAAAAAGATGGTAAGTGCTGAACTCTATTAAGCATAGAATCAAATTGAAATACTTGATAATAAAACATAATGAGAAACCACATGAAAAAGTAATTACTTGCTAATAATAATCTTATATAAAACTCAATTTTTTTTTTTTTTTTTGTGGTACGCGGGCCTCTCACTGCCGTGGCCTCTCCCATTGCGGAGCACAGGCTCCGGACGCGCAGGCTCAGCGGCCATGGCTCACGGGCCCAGCCGCTCCGCGGCATGTGGGATCTTCCCGGGCCAGGGCACGAACCCGTGTCCCCTGCATCAGCAGGCGGATTCTCAACCACTGCGCCACCAGGAAAGCCCAAAAGTCAATATTTTTTAAAACATCAGTACCTCAGTAGCAGAAAGGGTTAAAGAGTAAAATATTCCCATAGTTCATAACACATGCAGGTCCAAAAGCTATCATGAGGAAAGAATAAAAACAAGCACTTTTCGAAGAAGAAATTTTAGTGGCTGGGAAACATGGAAAGCTAATTGTCTTCTTCAATTAAGGAAAAATAGATTAAAACAACAATGAAATTTTTTTTCACACATGGGCTTGGCATAAAATAAAGATTTATACTATCCAGTGCTGTTGAGCTTGAAAATTGTTGAAACTGATCACAGTAAAAATGTGTGCGGAAGGGGCTTCCCTGGTGGCACAGTGGTTGAGAGTCTGCCTGCCAGTGCAGGGGACACAGGTTCGAGCCCTGGTCTGGGAAGATCTCACACTCAGCGGAGCAACTAAGACAGTGCGCCACAACTACTGAAGCCTGTGCACCTAGAGCCCGTGCTCTGCAGCAGGAGAAGCTACCAAAATAAGCCCACGCACCGCAACAAAGAGTAGTCCCTGCTCAACGCAACTAGAGAAAGCCCACGCGCAGCAATGAAGACCCAATGCAGCCAAAAATAAAATTAATTAATTAATTAATTTTAAAAAATCTTAATGCTTCACTTGGGAAACAGTGCAATCAATGACTGCAAGAGTGAATGAGACAAACCAGAAAATGAAGCAAAATGAAAATGCTTGCTTTAAATGCTTAAAGCAAGCATTAAGCAAAATCTTAATGCTTCACTTGGGAAAGAGTGCAATCAATGACTGCAAGAGTGAATGAGAGAAACCAGAAAATGAAGCAAGGAAGCAGGGAAAGCAAAAACAACATGGGCCTGTATGGAGCTGGCACAGTTTCACAGGAAAGCATAGCCAGGGACATGTCCTGGCAGGCCACATGGAACATCCATCCCACATCGGAACAGCTGGGGGTGGGACGAGGAATGAACTAGAGAATCAGCTCTCTCTCATCTCCTATTCCTCATTGGTCAACTTTTCCCTCACAAGTTAACTCTGTACTTCTGGGTTGTATTAGTCATGACATCTGAAGAGTCTTTGGGAAAGGCAAATCTCATGCCCAATGCTCAGTGCTCAACTGAACGCAAAACCAGTGGGAAGAGATAAAATTGTCATGCATTTAGTTGAGTTGAGCCTGGTTTAGATGCTGCTGTAGTTCTGCCTTCATCAGGTGCAGTAAAATCTGACATCTTGCCAGGGGAACCTGAGACAGTAAGGGATATTTGGGGATGAGATGACTCCACAGTATAATGGCCAAAGATCTCCACTGAGCAAGTAGCCAAGACCCCAGGAAGTACATGACATCAAGTGAATGTGGGAAGATGCATGTATGTTTAATTCTACCACAGATATATTAAATCATGTAAGTATACTAATTACAGAAATAAAAATAAATAACTAAACAAACAAAAAAGTTACTAATACAATACATTTTTACCTTCAATATAAGGGAAACTAAGAAACTAAAGCATATTTGAAAGTGTTTTAATTCTACTAGTTAACCAGGAGTAAAATTTAAAATGGGATGCTTACTTTCCAAATTCCTAGACAAGTAAAAACCAAAATATAGTTCATCACTAATAAAAGAAGACTCCCAGGAAGCACAAAAATCAGAAAATATAAAACAAAATACTAAAAAGGAAAAATCACACATTTAAATTATGCTAAATGGTCAACTTCCCTATTAGAAGACAAGGATACATAGTATTAAAGCAAACAACCAACCAACCAATATCCAAATATTTATTGGAAAAACCTTCCTCATCAGTTCTGAGACCTCTCAGAGCACAAACTAAGATATTAACTTCATTTAATGCAAAACATCTCCAACTGTCAATAGAAGAAGAGCCCCCAAATGAGTACATGAATATAGATGAATAGTCTTAGAGTCTGTGCATGAAATCTAATGGCCAGAACTGAGTAATTTGGAAGTTTGAATATAAAAGCTTCATTTAATTATTTTAATGGAATTTATCTTATCTATAGTTATAGAAATATGATTCTATTTCCTTGTTTTCTAGTATGAAAAAAATTATTTTATAAATCATGGAAACGAAAGTGGCATTGAGAGTTTTTCGGTGGGGTGAGGAGAGAAAAAGTGAAGGAAGAGTGTGAATCCTTATGCTTATGGAGAAGATTCTTTGAGAGCTTTACTTCTCTATGTGTTTTGCATTTTTTAAAATCTTGGCACAAAATTGAACAGAAGTATAAAGGCAAAAAGAGAAATCTACCAGTAATAATTCAGATAAGACTTTTGAGAGAGTTCATTATGATTAAGATAAGTTCCTTATTTCTGTGCCTCTGCCCCAACATAGCTTTTTTCCCTACAAACGTTTTATATATTTTTCTGCATTATTGTAAATAAAACTTAATCTTTTTTTTCCTCTCTAGTTTAAAGATCTTTAGTGGGTTTTCCAAAGCCATATCTAAATGTTTGAGATAATTATTGCACTACAGAAATTTACATATGCCATCAAAGTCTTTACCATTTATCCTCAGGAAATATTACAGTTAAAAGAAAAGATATTTTTTTCTGTTCCATTATTTCTATCCTTGATATAAACTGCACCCCAAAACATACAAAATATGAAGAATTAAAACCATACATCCAGCATAAAGGCAACAGAGACTCATGACTATAAGTAGTGTATAGGTTACTATGAAGACTACTCTTCAGGCACTAATTTTTTCCCAAGGAATGGTCTTGGCACTGGCTTTATAAGTCTTTATAGATAAACACATTCGCTATGCTGTGTTCAGTTCTAGATTCTGAACATTTTTATGGTATTAGTGTCTTTATTCCAAGATATTCAAGCACTAGCTTTATCAGCCATTCATTTTAAGAGCTTCAAAAAAGATTTGAGTTCAGTACACATAAACACATCAATTTGTCAGTTAATCCATACTTTTCAGACATTAAAAGAGAAAGAAATGAAGAAGGAAGAAAAGAAAGAAGGAAGATGATGACACAATCTAAAATCCTGAAATACTGAAAGTAGGTCAATTCTGTGACAACATCGTAAAATTTATGTTCACTTTATCAATATTGGCCATAAATATGTTATACTTTGCCACCTATATTATTATCAATAGCATAAAGTGCCAGCCTGAAATCCAAGTCAGCTCTGAAGCCAAGAGAAAAGAATGATACCAACCACTTCATGAGGGCAGAGAGACAGCTGCTCCTTAGTAGAGTCACAATGGCTTTAATATTTAAAATATTCCTCTATCATATAAAGGTACACCTCAAACTGTGAAAGGAATCATCAAAGAAGATATAGAAACTGAGACTCTAAAATCATAGATGATATTAATTATCTCTACTATGAAATTCTGTTCAGAGTTTTGAGGTAAGGGATAAAAATATTTTTTGTTTTCTACCATATCAATAGTTTTATTTCATAAATGAAAACATCTTCATTCTACAATGAAGACCTAGAAATTGCACAGGGAGATCAGCTCGGTGCTTAGAAGGGTGGGATAGGGAGGGTGGGAGGGAGATGCAAAGAAGGAGGAGATATGGAGATATATGTATATATATAGCTGATTCACTTTGTTATACAGCAGCAACTAACATAACATTGTAAAGCAACTATACTCCAATAAAGATGTTAAAAAAAAAAAAGACTTAGAAATTAACCTGGAAGGTAAGTTATCACAAAGCCTCTGCAGTCTACGTGAGACATTGCACACTCCACACTGCTCAGCCTTATAGAACTCCAGAGAAAAGCAGCTGAACAAAACATAAATCCAAAGGACAAAACTAAAATACAGAGTGCCATGAACTCCTACCAGAGCTCATCCTTGCAAATGGCATTTACATCTCTTTAATACTGTGTTTCAATCTGGCCTTTAACATCAATCTTTTTGACACTACTGACTCTAGTATACTAAATTACCATTAATATAACAATTTTCAGATATATTTTTAAATGGAGATAAAGTTTTCTTACCCTAGTCATCACATCAGTCCAAAGGAGGCAAAAAGAATTGGGGGGGGGGGGGAAATGGAGGGATTGGAATTAAGCAACTTGGATAAGAACTCTGCCTTCCGCCCAGAGCTGAGCTGAGAGGTGAGGAGGCCACCGCTACGTGAAAGAGATTCAGTATCAGGGCAGAAGGAAGAACACTCTGCCCACGCCCATTGGTAAAGCCATATATGTTCATGGCATGATAATATGAAGGACATGATGATGCACAAGGCCCTCATGTCCAGAAATCTCAACCCCACCATTTAACATTTTATCATCGGGGATTTATGCCTTTGCAATCACCAAGGGAAGGGATCCCACAGCGTAAGCTGACACCCAAGAGGAAAGAAATGGCAGCCACTTGAAGAAAGAAATACAGAAAAGCTAAAATACAGGATGAAAGGTTTGTGATGAAAAAGGCCACTGAGAGAGCAGGTAATTGTAAGTTACAAAAAAAAAAAAAAAAAGACAAATTCCACATGTGTCACTCTTTTCCCTGGATAAAATTCCATTTCCTAGTAGAGGAAAAGGACCAGTAAGAATCGAAGCAAATAAAATACGTATTGAACACCTAGCATATAAATGTCTTGCTGTAGCTGTGGGCTGTAAGGAAGAAACAAAAATGTAGAAATCAAAGTAGGAAGATAAGAAGGAGGCATAATAATAGAAATTAAAGTTACAATAATTAAGAAACTGTGAAGCAAAATTCTAATACACATTTTGTACTAAATGTGAGAATTTCTAATTCCATTTTCAGCTCTATTTAGAGATGTGATCCTGTTGTGATACGGAAATAAATTGGTACCTGATGAGAAAAATGCTGGCTACTCCTCATCTCCAAGGGCTACATCTACAGGAAATTAACTATGTGGAAACGTTATGCAGATCTTAAAAAACATTCACTCAAAATCTGCTTTGAGTAGATACCAATCTATAGTTGCCAGAGAATAAAATCAAAGCTGTGTGATTTCTTAGAAATACATATGTAAAGTACAAAGGAATATAAAATAATTTTTCCTCCCTCAATCCCTAAAGAGAAAATTTCCTAAAACTATTTCCTCACAGATACAAGAGCTGTCTCAGCATTCAAGCATGAAGCCTGAAGAATTGCAATTAGTGATACTAAAACATGTCTTCTTAAATAAGTTTTTAAAACTAGGTGTTTTTTATTCAATAGCATTCTTTTATTCATGTTTAAATAAATGTTTGTTGAGCATGTCCCATGAGCAAGCCATGTTGCTTAAAATGAAGAATATAACCAGATCACTTAATCCCTACACTTAGGGAGCTTTAATGTGTGTTGAGGTAAGACATGTCCAAAAAACAACTATAAGGCAAGGTAGAAGATGATAATGCCGAAAGAAAAATGAAAGCAAAATGCCAGGAAAGTTCAGAGGAAGCAGAAATCATTCCCATAATGTTGCAAGGTACAAGACGTTTTTCATGGAGCACACACCAGCTGAGTAGGGCCTTGAAGAACATGTAGGATTTCTATAGTTGTAGAGAGCACTGGAGGAATTCCAAATGAAAGAAATAGTGCAATAAAAGGAGCAAATGTGAAGAAGCCCAAGAAGTGTTTAAGGGAAGAACATGTAGTCCAGTTGTGTATGTTTAATGATGGTACAAGTATTTTAAGAACAAAACGCTAGACTTCCACAATTCTTCTAGAAGTTCCTGGCTCATCCTCAGATTTTCAAGGCATGCTTTTATACAAACGATAAACTATCTTCTATTGAAATAATATCATAAAATTTAGATCTGGGCCTTTCTAACTCAACCCTCTATTTTAGCAGAATTGAAAAACTGACTTTCAAAGAAGAGAAGTGGCATTTCCAAGTTCATACAGCTAATTAATGGCAGCGTTGAGACTCATAGTGGAGCTTATATTCTGGTCTGGAAGGAAAGATTTTCCCTGGTCCATAAATACTCTCACTCCACACCTTCCCTCCCCATTCATGCCAAAATATGCACTGGTTCACAGGCTGACCCATGCAGTCTGTAAGGAAGGGACAGGGTATTTTCTCTGTAAGATGCTAATTGGCTCACACAAGGAGTCATTCCCTACCTTGGCCTCATTAGCTCCAGGTTCTCACCAACTCCTGGACGGGACCCTTATTAACAAAGAGGGTCAAACAACGATGTCAGCAAGAAAAGGAATTTCTAAAAAGAACCAATAGCAGTTGAAATGCATGAAACATAACTTTCTTAGATTTGACTCCCTCTAGAGTATGTTGGAGGGAAAGACTTGATCCAGGGAATTCTTTTTCAATACACATTTTAAAACATGGAAAGTTCTTGATACAATACTCCCCCTCCTCCACAAAATCTACAAGTTCTCTTTAAAAAGAAAAGCCAAAACAATTCAGTCATTCTTAATGGAGAGAGCTAAAATGTTTCCGGCCGAGTAAACTCCTGATTTATATCTCTAACTCATCACCTGCTGACACCAGGACCAGAGACCTCTAAAGTCAAGTCATTAAATACTGGCTCTGTGATTTAAAGTATTAAAATTCCAAATTCACAGTAATAGCTTTAGTGTGAGGCAGCTAGTGGTTTTTTCTAATGGGCTAGCATTTAATAAATGCTATCAAGTAAACCTATCATTGAAGCCTTTATTTCTACAACTTAAAGTTCACTAACCAAATTCAAATGATATTCAGCTTTTTCACATGTATAACGAACATACATTCATTTGTAAAATGTGTAAATGCTATGTGCTGCTTTATGGCAAGATATATATGTATTAGTTCCATACTGCAAAAAGGAAAATCCGGGACTTGCTTAATTCTCCTAAAATCTTAACCTCTGAATACATTTAAGAGATTCTTTCACCCGTTTTGCATTCTCAATCTCAGGTAGGCTTATTCAACATAGAAGTTTTCTCAAGGTCACTGAATCATTAAGTATCATACATCAATAACAATGGAGGTATTTATGAAATCCCTCAAGGGAATGATATTTATGCTAGGATAATCAAATTACTTCTAATCATTTTTGTTCTTTCTAGCAGGAAACCTACATAAAGTACATATATATATGTGTACATATATATGTATATATGTATACAGATATAGATGTATTGTAGTTATGGATATAGATAGATATTTTAGTGACCTGTTTAATGAGCTTCTGCTATTCTAGGTTGGTAGACCCTATTAAAGTGTTATTTTAGTATCTACCACCCCAAAATTTAAATAGCATATTTTTGGGAGAGGCATGCTATGCAGCTTGTGGGATCTTAGTTCCTGGACCAGGGATCGAACCTGGGCCCCAGCAGTGAAAGCGCCGAGTCCCAACCACTGGACTGCCAGGGAATTCCCTAGAAAGAGTATTTAAAGAAGCTTGAAAATAACATGAGAGAAGAAACCATAAAATCTTACTTTGAAAATACCTTAACAGTCATCCGAATTTATGTAGGAATTCTACTCTGCAGGAAAACACATTCCACTTTAGGCAGCTCTCATGGTCCAAAATGACCCTTATGTCCTTCTCTCTCAAAAATGCTCCTCTCAGTGAAGAAATTTCTCATTAGGCCTTGGGTCCCCAGCTATTAGTTGATTAGTAAAGTACTTTGGCTTGTCTACTAATATTAATAATTAACTTGATTGATTAATATACATTAAAGGTGCAGAGGAAAGTCATGCTGGTGGGAACCTGTAACGAATTGGTTATTTATTTGGACACTCTGGTACATTGAGAGTTCATTTTGACTTCATTGAATACTGCAAAGCAGATAATTTCTCACTTTCTGCAGGAGTGAGAGAGAAGAACTCCTTTTTCACAAGTTGCAAAATGTAGTGACTAATCTTTATTGTATTGTATTACACAGTTGTGTGATGACTCCTGACGTCCATAGACCATTCTCCATTCCACAGACTGGACTCACTTGACTTTCTGTTTATTTAAGTGACACTTTTGTTTGAAATTCTGGGTGCTTCTTATCCCTTTGAGTCACACACTGTGTCTGGGAGCCTCTGCTCTGGCACTTTTAGCACCTCATTAATTACTAACTGTAGCAAAGTCCTGCTGTTTTGCAACTCCTCTGCCTTTGTTGGGAAAATCACAACCCCTTGTTAGAATGAGAAGGCAGGACAATAGTTATCTACCAAATGTCCAGTTTGGAAGCATATTACAAAGGCTAATTATCTTAAGGTCTTGTAATTTCCCTAGATATTCAAACTTGGTAAGATAACTCATTGTGTCTCTGAAGTACCTTTAAGTTTAGCACCAGGGAGCTTTTGCATTCAGCTAACTAAGATTAAGAGAAGTTAAATGATTGTTAAAGCTATAAGTGAGAAAAAGTGATGAAATAGAATATAGTCTCCTAGTTCACATAGGCATCTTTTAGAGGGAGAGGCCCAAAGCTCAATACCCACAGGCATAATAGCACTCCCAACTTCTTTAGCACTTATTGTCTGAATCTCCAGTTTGGCTTTCAGTATGTGCTCTGCTTCAATGTTGTTTATATTCTTGTGCATACAAGTTCTGACCATCCACCCCACCTCCTTCAGAGGCAGGGGCTGTATCCTTTAATATTCTTATTTTTTTAATCTGTAGCATATAGCAGAGCACTCCACAAATTTCTCTATGTAGGTATTTAAAATACACGGTATTTTCCTACTACAAAACTATAACAAATAAAAATCTAAATAATTATATAAATCAATGCAAGGTCTTAGAAAGAACAAGGTCTTAAATGACAGCTAACAATTTTATGAGGGATTAATCTGTCAGACCAATTTGGTGTTCTATGTCAAGAGGGCAGATATATTGAACAGATGCAATGAGCATACTCCACACCAGTATTAGAAATGTGTTGTTGCCCTTTGCGTCACATATACCAATAAAAAGACTACATATTCTTGAAATCGGTATTCCTTAATTTGGGGGTTAAATAAAAGAAATCCAAAGGATAGCTTTCCACAGTACTGAAGAACACCTACTCATTCCCTTCGCGTTGAACCCTAAGACTCTCAGTCATGTTAACCATTCTGATTTGCTCTCTGTCTTCCCCTAAATACTCTGGTTATCTTCTCTGAAATGTTCCCTTTCAGCACTACCCCTTTCCCAAACAAAGAGATTTAGAGTTGTTGAAAATTATTCACTGATCTAGGTGCAGCAGCGGCTCTTGATAAAGTTAAGGGGACACAGACTGATTTGAGCTCTACCCACCTCCACCTCTGCTTAGACCCTATCTGATATTTTGAAACGTATATCTCATCCCACATTCTCTCCTTTCCATGTTTACCTCCTTGCTTTGTGGGTCTATTCCCTCTCGTCATCTGGTAAAAGGACACAGGGGCACTGACTAGAACATCCTGGGAAATGTTGAAATCATACAGATGCCCAACAACCAGAGATTCTGCTTTAATTTTGTTGAAATAGAGCTCGCTCATCAGTACTTTGAAAAGCTCCCTCAAATGATTATATTGTGAAGCAGCTTCTCAAACCTTAATGTACATGCAAATCACCCAGGAACATGGTTGAAATGATTCAGTAGACTGATTCAGCAGGTCTAGAATGGGTCCTGAGATTCTGCATTTCTAGCAAGGTAATCTCTGGGGTGCTGCTCTGTGGACCACATGTGAGCAGCAAGGCTTATTAAACTGACATCTTTGGGAACGGAGCCAGAGCTAGAGCTAGCACTTACTCACCCGCCTTCCCTTCCGCTCTCCTTCTCCCCCACATACATTACTTATATATTTTAGATTCCAGTGGTGAGTAAGACTAATAGCATGGAGGGGAAGATTGAGAATAACCTGGCAACCTGCCTTGTTGGAAAAACGATTAGGTGAACGAATGTGACAACACGCCATAGCGCCTTGTGTGGACACTGGAACGTGAGCTCTCAGGAATTGCTGCTGAAAGGGAATCTGAATGTTCTGAAGGGGCAGATGCACAGACTGGGTCATTCAATTGGTCTCAAAGGAGACAGAGAAAAATTCAAGCCTAAGTCTTTCTTTTGAACAGGAAGAACTTCAACACCTGAACTACCCTTTCCCTATATCTTCATCAGATTTGCTTCAGAAACTGGCTTAACACCCAAGTCTTTAAAGACTGATACCTCGACTGCACTGACCTAGTTCTGCTCGTTTCTCTGTAGTCTAAAGAGGAACCTTTGTAACCTCTTTATGTCCTCCTCATAACTAAATTATGAGCTCCTGGAGACCTGTGCCCATCATTTCTTTGGTATAATTTTCACAAAAGTTAATACATTTATGCTTATTGTCCACATAGCAGACATTCATCATTCTCACTAATCGTTAGTCTGGAAGCAGAATCCAAGTGATTTTCATACATTGAAGGAATTTGAAAATAAGTGACAATTTCAGCAGTACAAGTATAGAGTATTACATGGACTAAACACATCGCCTTATTTAATTGAGGAGGGAATAATTTTTTTTTCCTTAAGTACAACTGAAAAAAACAAAACAAAACAGGGCCACTTGTATAGCAAATCCATATTGGAATTCTCTATTATAAAAACAAATATGGGCTTCAGTTAGGAAAGTAAACACAAAAATATTAGATCTGCCTTCTATTATATTCAGAATTCATCTGACCCTAGACTTTGCAAATGCAAGTAAATGAAAGTCTATGAGGAATTATTAAAAGAACCAGAACTAAAGTGTTTAACCCAAGGAAATGGGTAAATGCATAATATTTTAAACTGTATTAAGAGTTCTTCCTTTGAAAATGGTAATGAGGAACAAGGGCAATGCCCAAAGAAGGTAGTAAAGGAATGTTGAATAAATGTGAGTGAACGAAAGAATGAACTAGTGAACGAATGAGTTGTTCTCAGACTCCACTGATGTGAAACAAAACGATACAGATTTCTAAAACAGCACAAGTGATGAAACACTGAATGCTAAATGAAACTGTATTCAGAAT
Source organism: Physeter macrocephalus (assembly GCF_002837175.3). Lineage (NCBI taxonomy): Eukaryota > Metazoa > Chordata > Mammalia > Artiodactyla > Physeteridae > Physeter > Physeter macrocephalus. The sequence goes on along the minus strand of NC_041223.1, from coordinate 35,904,183 downwards.
CTTGGTGTGGTCAAAAATATCCTAGTAATGAGAGTGTGGGCTTTAGTCTCAGCTTTGCCAGTGTGACCTTGGGCAGGTCATTTCATCTTTCAGGTCTCAGTTTCCTCATCCAGACTCCACTGATGTGAAACAAAACGATACAGATTTCTAAAACAGCACAAGTGATGAAACACTGAATGCTAAATGAAACTGTATTCAGAATCTTGGTGTGGTCAAAAATATCCTAGTAATGAGAGTGTGGGCTTTAGTCTCAGCTTTGCCAGTGTGACCTTGGGCAGGTCATTTCATCTTTCAGGTCTCAGTTTCCTCATCTACAAAACAAAATTTTATATATATATATATATATATATATATATACTAAGTGATCTCTAAGAGCCCTTCCAGTTCTAGAATTCCATGAATTTGGGGAGTCAAATTAAACTAAAACTTTCATTAAGAACCAGAAGTTTTACCAGTTTCTAAGCAAAGATTCTGGTTTGCTTTTGAAATTTCAATTCCGTACAGAAAACTTATGTTGGCATAAGCCGCATTAGAGTGAAATAAAATTTGTTCTGTCTTTTTTAAAGCTTGCAAAGAAGATTGTAAATTCCTCCCCGCAAGGTCTTTAAAAACAATGCAGACTTTTGCATCTCAAGGATGCCTTAAGTGTTCTGCTGCCTCAAGTTCAAGTGGCAAACAGGTTTCCCTATTGTATTCCAGCTCCCATCTAATGGCGTCACATCAGAGAGCCCTGTATGTAAAGCATCCTGAAGCCCCTTAGGACTTGGTGTTCCAGGGTGCCACAGTCACAGCAATAAGGTGCACTTCAGTGGGAGGGAGTTGTAGCACCAGACTGAAATATTGGCCAAGTATGAAAAATCAGATTAACTACCAAACCCTTCAAGTTCTCTAAAACACATATATATATTAATTCATCAATAGCAAAGATATCTTACTCCAGGGGATTCAGCTGTGCCATCTTTCAGTCAATTTTGCCCATTATGAGTAAGAACCTATTGAATCTTACCCTGTAAATTATCCATTATTTTTATTATGATGGAAATTGCCTATTTTAATTCTCTTATTTATTCTCCTTCTGCACACTTGTCTTGACCTACATATGCTAGGACCTATATTGACTGAAGGAATCAGAATCTGACTTAAGGGAAGTCACAGTAGCCCAATAACTACAAAGCTGTATTTCTCACTCATGCTGTATGTCCAACATAGTCAGGAGCGCGTAGGGAATGAGAGGGCTGTTCACCATAATCCCCCAGGGACCTAGCCTGAAGAAGGCTTCATTTTGTCCTGTGCTTCCATGAACACCACAGCACTAGAAAGAAAATGTGGTAAACCTGACTCTGATTCTTAAAGCTTTTATCTTGAAGTGACTTAGTGTCACTTCTACTCTCATTTCTTTCCACGTATACATTCTATGTCTAACTTTAAAGGGAGGGAGGGGGAGGGATATGAAATCTCTGTACATGTCTAGAAAGCATAGCGAAGGGAGATAAGACTATTTGCTGAACATTCACGTGGCTACCACATGAAGCCATGCCAGGGCTGGCATTACAATTATTATAGGGAAACTCCTGTGGTCACTTTCAACCCATACTTGAGTGCTGTACAAGATGTCTCTGGCTCCCAAGAAGGTCTGTCCTTGAACTATTATGTTAGGTCCCAGCAGCATAGGGAGGAATTTTAGTTCATCCTCTGATCTTTGATTATGAGTTCCTTATGGACTTTTTACACAAGGCCCTAGATATCCGTAACAATTGTATCCCTCCTATATGAAAAGAGACATGGATTATTGCCTGTCAAGAGGAGACTAGACTATGACTTCTTTGTCCTACTCTCCTACTGTATTTCTTCCTGTTCCAGAAGAATTCTCCATGTCCTCTTCCTTCTGACAGGGAAATCTTTAGTGACTACATTGTGACTTTCAGTGGAACTCTATATTTGGATCTCCAACTTTGCTTGTATACATAAAGGGAAGTTTTAAAGTATAGAAATATCTTGACTCTCAAAAAATCTATGGCAAGGTGAATATTACTGGGAATTCAAGAAAGGCAACATTGAGACTCAAAGCAGAACAATGAAATTGTGGTCTAGGTGATATCTGCCCTAACCCACAAATAATAAATGGCCTTGATTCAATAGATACAGTAGCCGTAGGGCAGCATAATTTTCAAGAGAATGAAAAATTCATCTGCTTAACATTTTCAAAATTGGTATCTTCAAATTAAGCAACGTAGAATATTAAACTTCAGGGCTATAAATTAAAATGTTTTTCACTAGCTGGTAGTCTTTATTTAAAATGTAGCATGGGTCCTAGTATACAATGAGAAATATCTATGTTGTCATTGAGGGTTCCCCCAGTTAAGCATTCAGAAGTTGTTCATATCAGAGAAAATCCTTTCATATAATTCTAAGAAGTACCAACAATAGCAGCAATTTTGATAACAATTAATTTTTAAAAGAAAATGGATAAAACGTAAAAATGTCATAGTATGTTTTGCCTCACCTTTTTTGTTCAAGAGTATATACTCATCTATTTTCAATCTTCAGAGCACTTTCTGTACAATTCTTCTTCTTTCCTAAGTCATAGGACATGCCTACTCTCAGGTGAAGCTGTATCAGGGAATTTTAACTTACTTTCAAAACAATCCATTGTTTAATCTTTGCCATAATCTCCTCCTATGGCAAGGGAATTGCAATAAGGTGTCTAATTTACACTTTTGTTAATGCTTCATTGGGTCACCCCTAGAAAACTAAGTTCATCCTTGAAACAGTCACACCTCCCCTTCTGCTGCTTTTTCTTTCAGCTTCTGTTTCTGCCCTTACTTTTCAACCTCCCATAGTCACTGAGCATCCTTATTGAACACAAGTCTCCACATACTCACGTTTCATAATGCCCTGCACATGTTGGACCTTCTTCCCTTGCCACATGTCAGAGATCTGTTAAGAAAAAACAATCTAATTAAAATAATTCACTCATTCTTAACTTTCTTGGGAATATTTGCATTTAAATAAACTTTTAATTATGATGATTTCAAGTAGTATACATGTGAACAATTTCAGCAATGGGACTAGACAGATGAAAAATATGTACAGTCATATGCACACATAGAGAAAAAGTAGCCTTACATCTTCCCTACATCTGGGGCATACCAACATGAAATCAAAACCAAAATATGTTTCTAGAAAGAAAGGTTTACGTGAGGGTAGAGAAGAAAGAAAGAATGGCAGAGCTAAGCTAATCCTTTACAGCGGTCCCCAACGTTTTTGGCACCAGGGACCAGTTTGGTGGAAGACAAGTTTTCCACGGTCGCAGCGGGGGGAGCACGGTTCAGGCAGCAGTGAGAGCGCCGGGGAAGGCAGATGAAGCTCTGCTTGCTCGCCCCTACTCACCTCCTGCTGTGCGGCCGGTACTTAACAGGCCTCGGTTGGGGACCCCTGCCATCACTAACGTGCGAGCTAGGGTTAGGTTTCAGAGTAGGGCGCTTCTAAAGCGGGGAGGGCTAGATTGCCCAATGGATGAGACTCAGCAGGGGACGTTTGGGTAACGTTGGGTGACCAAAACCCAGTCTGGGAGAACATGTTGCAAAGAAATACCAGAATGTGTAGCGGATGGTGGAGCGTTGGGGCTAGGGTGGGAGAATGAGAGCAGCCAGACACCTAGGAAGGCTGACCTTCATTTTTTTGTTGGTTACTCTAAATATACTCAAACACTTATAAGAAATTGGAGAAATGAAACATCATTTTTCTCCCGTGAGAGGAATCCACCCACAGTGCAGCTACAGTAAACTGGTCAAATCATTAACCCACAAAGACCCCTGCATAGGTATCAGCCATTAACAGCACTCCCACATAGTCAATATTGAGCCACATTGAATTGCCGGAGGAGGAGGAGGCCTGATACCACTCCAGGAGCATGGCTGCCTCCCTAGCAAGCAGGCAGCCAACCCTGACCACCGACCTTCACAAAACAAGATAGAAGGAGAGCTTATCCTTCCACCTTGGAATTAGGGCCAGTCTAAGCAAGGGAAGGAATCCCTCCTTATCCACATTTTAAGACTCACCATTAGTCCTTTAAATGCTGCCCGTCTTAGACACAGAGTTTATCTCCCCCCACCTTTCCCCAAAGCATTGTTCCTTTTTCCTCTTCCCACAACATACCCACCAGCCTTATCACATAGCATTTATCTCGTGGAAGCTTTAATGGTTTATGTGGCTGTCTCCCTCACTGAGGGCGTTCTACTGGAGAGCAAGGCCCTAGTCCTCATAGTTTTGTATCCCTGGAGCCTAGCGTGGTGCTTGCCACATGTCCAGTGAATGCTGAAATAAGGGTAACCAGCTGACCAAAAGTAGCTACCCAAATGCATTGGTAACAACAAATGTAAACCATAAATGATAGGTAAATATATAGATAGAGAGAGGTTGTTTTTGTTTTGTTTTTTAATAGAGTTGCTTTTTTTTTTTTTTTTTTTTTTGTGGTACGCGGGCCTCTCACTGTCGTGGCCTCTCCCGTTGCGGAGCACAGGCTCCGGACGCGCAGGCTCAGCGGCCATGGCTCACGGGCCCAGCCGCTCCGCGGCAGGTGGGATCTTCCCGGACCGGGGCACGAACCCGTGTCCCCTGCATCGGCAGGCGGACTCGCAACCACTGCGCCACCAGGGAAGCCCCAATAGAGTTGCTTTGATGAAAGTTTCCATAAAGCTTGTTGTTGAACATGTCCTTATGTGCCTCTACATGCCACTTTATTTCTGTCATAAACTATAACATTGTTTTTAACCAGAGCACCAATACAACCTATAAAGTCATCCCTTCCATATTCTTGTCTTAAAGACCTTGCATAAGTCTCTGCTTCTTTGTCCAGCCCGGAGTTCACTCATAGCAGGCACCATCAATATACACTTCTGGAATGAAGGGATGACTGATTTTCCTTAGCTGTCACCCTTCACTACCCTTTCCAATAAAGTACCCTCACTCACCTATGGACTGTAAAAGACTGGTTTCAGACCTAGCAGGAAAAAATAAATATAAAAAATGACTTATTCAAAACAGCCTTAAAATCAACATCATCTTTTGCTACTGCTGTATCCTGACTACTTTGCTCCTTCCCTTCCTATGTATCACCTTGTTGCTGATGCCTGGCTACAATTTTGAACATGAACTTTTCTTTGCTCCTTGCCATTCTGATTCTAGTTTTTCCCTCTGGTTTAGCCCACAGCCATGCTCTGATGTCTGTTGTATGCCTGCTTCTTTACTTGCGAAGCCTTCCTGGCTTGTAACCCTGCAGTCTCCTCTATTTCCCTCCCTTTCACCCAACTCAGTTTTAATCAGAGTGCATTCCTCTGGAAAGGCCAGACAACATGGTAGAAAAAGCACTGGCTTTAAGTCAGACGACCTGGTTTCAAGACCCAGCTCTGACACTTATGTGTCACTTCAGGACCCCGCAAGAATTTTTGGAAGACACTTTTAAAAAGGACTATTTATAATAGCACAAAGTGAAGGGAAACAACAGGAGATATTAAGGCACCCAGGAGCTAGCCATTTCCACTCCTAGGTAAAGAGGCAGGGAGAGTCAATGGTGTTATTGAAACCTGGTTAAGAACTAGGGACACAGAAAAGGGGCTGCTTGACGGAGCTGTGGTCACCCCTAGGGATACAGCCATTTCCAGAATGATGTCGAAGAAGGGAGGGAGAAGAATCACTCTTTCCTCCCATACTCTGATCTCCGGCTGGTGCCCTCACTGACTGAACTCAGCCAGGAATCAGAGGAAGAAAGTTCTGGGGATTTGTCCATAGAAATCAACATCCTGGGGGTCAGGGAAGGCAGAGAAAATAGATGTTGGGGTAATATAACCAGAATAGTTTCTATATAAGTTTAGGCAAGCAACTTTATCTTTCTGGCTTATGTTGTCTCATCTAGGAAACAATGTGTTTTGAGGCTGTTCTGAGATAACACATGCAAGAGCAACTGCAAAAAAGTTGCTCATTAAAATTATCCCTCATGTAGCCTTGCCCAGGACATCTTATCGGACTTGTATGTCGTCGACAGTAATCCTTCGGCCTAAGGCTGTGACCACAGCCACTCAAGCTTCACTGTTGACTTTCTGAAGCGTTTCCTGGGACAAAGGAGACATGGATATCAGTCCTCATCCAAAGATATGAGTAGGAAAAAGAAAGGACTAACACAGAATAAAAAGGAAAGGTCACACTCAGTAAAATTCATGTTCCTGCCTCACTTACAATTCCTAAAAACAAAAGGAGATTGAGTAGTATCTCCATGAGGTGCAAAAGTCCTTTACCCTAATCTCTATGGGCATCTGCCCAGAATCCGAGGTTTAAAATGTGTTCCTCCTTGTCCCAAAGTCTAGAGACATCTAGACAGATTAAACTAGTCCTGGACCTAATTTGCCAGGCCAGCGTCATCTAGGATTCTTGTAAGAGTTTAGGCATTTCCAGAAAATCAACGCGTTTACAGGCAGATTTCTAAATCTGGACCTATTCGGTTAAACATAATTCTGTAGGTGAAAGATGTGATGTCACATAACTAGAAATAGCGTTGACATTTGCAATTACAAGTCTGTCTTTCTTTTTTGGATATATTGCCATTATTTTCAGAGCTGAAAGGGACTTTGGAGATGATTTACTTGAATTCCCTCATTTTTCAGATAAAGAAAGCTGAAACACAACAATAAATTCAGAACAAGGACTCACCTTGATCCCTAGATTTCTTGCCCTTCTTACCACAACACACAGCCTCTTTCTGTTAAAACTCTGTAGTCAAACAAAATTTTCTGAGGTAGTAAATAATTTATATTAAGTACTACCAGATATTCACTTTTTAAATGAGCCCAGCAAAGAACTGATTTGTGAAAGTTTTTAAAAATAGGCACACCAGACAGTGCTCACCACAATTTTATAAGTGTCCCATAACTTCATCTGGGAGGAAGAACATTCTTTCTTGTTGACAGAAAGTAATTCATCATGGGTCTTGATTTTCTCATGTTCTTAATGCTATATAACCATTTAATCATTTTTAAAATTGCTATAATAATTCTGTCTCCTTTAGTTCTCTCTCTAAAAATAGTAGTTTCCTTCATCTACTCATTTCAATGGCCTTTAAATACTGTTGTCTGCTCTCTATTTCAGGGATGACTTCTAGCTGCATCAGTTACACAGACACCATCCGGAGCACCCTGCTTGACTTATTCACTCAGATGCCTCCAGATCTGAGTAACTGGAGAGTTGAGCATTTTCAGGATCTGCATGTTAGCTCTGTGGTATAATGACTGATGTCAGCCCGAACTTTGCCAAACATCTCTCATCACTACCAGTTATGTACCATTCCAAACTATTGGGCTTGCTCTCTCTTTCTGGAGCACACCCCCCTTTCACATATTTTCAGTATGGATTCAACAATATGACAATCATTTTCTTTCCTTAAAGTGCCACTGCTGCAAGTGACAAAAATAACTTGTTACTGTTGTCACTGCCTGGTGGGGGAGGTAGAAAAGGAGAGAGGAGAAGTTGCCGTAACTAGTCTGGATGTGTTTAACCCTCTATCGTTATCCAAAACTATTCTATTCTCCTGGCCCGACTCAAACCCCTGGTTATCTAAACTCCCTGGGACTTTGATGTTTTCTGGAGAAAACTAGCAAGCAAATGTTGACTTCTGTGCTGAGCCTATGGTTTTTAACTTGCTTTAGGCTTGGGCCCTGGAATTCATTGGCAGCCACAGGCTTCTGTGAGCGCTGTTTTCTTGATTTAAAAAAAAAAAAAAAAAAAAGTGCTATGTTGCACAAAATAGGCCATGGCAAGCTTTCCATAAGCTGTAAGGACAGTCGAGGGACGCAAGGCTCAGCCAGGCAAGTAAATACACATTTAATAGAACGGTAACATGGATCAGGAAAAAGTTATTCTAAAGCATAGTGTCAAGAGAGAAAGAATACACTCGCCGTTTATTTAATGTTTCCCTTATGTTTCCTCAGAGCAGCACTTATTCCTTGACAAGCTTTTCCTGCCCACTGCATCTAGTTCTTTTCTGGGATGGCTCAAGAACTGCAGCTTCTCACTGTGTTTGTTTATTTATTTACACGCCCATTCCTGTCCTCATCCAAACTAACATATGTCTGCACAACACACAGTGCAAAAAGTAAATTCTTTCTTCGTGTTTATTTCCCTGAACTTGTTCACCAAATTGCTTTTTTACATCGCCTTTTGCAATCTCATCCCATCCGGCTCAAGTATCCCGGATTAGAAAGGCCGTCTCTGGAGTCCTTTTCAAAGGGAGCCTCCCACAGCCTTTAAATCCCCCACGTTTTATGGTGCAGATATTCAGGATCTGAGGTATTAAGAAGGAAAGCAAAGCTGACTGAGACGGGCATAGAAAAGTAGAGTAGCTTCTTTTTTGGATAATCATTATTGGAATTGTCCTGTTGTCTGCAACTTTTCTGGTTCAAAGTAATAAACTCGGTCATTCTCAACTGGACGTTATGCAACAGATAAAGGAAGGGAGTGTGTGTGTGATGTATGGAAAATACAGTTCCACCCCAGAAACAGAAATCTTGCAAATGGGAATTTTTAAATAAGCCCCAAATCATAATCTTGATGGGTTGTTGTCTTCCCCATAATAAAGAACCTAAAGAAAACTATTCCTGCCTCCAAAATTCCAATACAAGAATGCAAAGTAATAAATGATATTTAATTAAGGAATTCATATGGGAAGACCCAGTCTCTCAGATTCTGATTTTTAGCACCTTGACAGGAGTGCCTATTTCATGTTCCCTTCCTTTTGCTTCCAGGCCATTGCACCTCCTCAATCCTCACTTTTGGGATGTATGACAGCTACACCATTGAAGTCTTCATAGACACAACAATTTGAAGCACTGCAAGCTTGAAAATGGAATGGCTAGATGCAATCACCTTTTTTTCTCCTCTCATTTATCAACACAGATATTAAGGCAATCTGGTAATAGGGGTTACAAATAGATAAAAGAGAGAGAAACACAAATCTTAATTGTTCCTGCAAGGCTTTAGCTATTTTCTAAACTTAAATTATTTGAGCATAAGAATTAGCAAGGTGTCTTTGAATCAGGGACTTTTTCAAAGCCACGTCTCAGAAGTCTGGGGCTGTGTAAAACTGTAATGTTGTAGGGTGCAGTCCTTGAGACAGTCTGTGTAATACAACACATAGGACAGATTTATGTTAAAAATCACTTCGGGGGCTTGTGACTTTCAACTAAATACTTCTTCAGAAACTACTGGAAGCTCTTCGACTTGTGCTACTGGAGAAAAGAGGTGGGAAGCTACCACCGACTAATAAGAGCCAGGGTGTACCCCGCTCTGAAGGGCCAGCCCTCGGCTTTCCCACCCCGGAGTGGACCAACGAACCTTATTTTTCGCTGCCAAGGGCCCCTACCTGAACTTGGAACAGAAGGAAGTAGTGGACCCTCTCCGCTCCTCCCCAAGCCGGGAAAAATCTTTCCAAATCTCATTCCCAGTCCCCCAGATGAGAAACCAAACCAAACAAGAGATCTCGAGAAGATTTGAGAGACGGAGAGTGAGAGAGAGAGAGAGAGAGAGCGGCGCTGGGCGAGGGCAAGCAAACTGCGGAGGGAACTGCCTGAGGGGAGGAGGAATCTTCCAGAGCCTCAGCGAAGACTCCGTTTGGGAGAAAGTCTCAGCACAGTTGGATTTCCAAAGGTGTGTGAGCGCACACACCTCTGAGTCCTACCCGCTCCGGGCAGGTAACGGGCGGCCGACCTGACCACCAGTGCCCACTGAGCTTCCCCCGGACCACCCGCCCGGCGCCCAGCTGCAGCTACTTCTACTGCAAGAAAGAAAGGAAAGGAGAAAAGCAACAGAGGAGGGGCTCAAGGAAGCTGGGAAGGAGTCCGCAGCCAGAAAGCCTGCAGCGATCTGCCAAGGGGGCGAGAAGCGAGCTGCCCTGGGGCAGTGGTTGCGCGCCGGCGCCGGGAGTGGAGGCGCGAGGGAGCCGGGACGCGGGCCCCCGGGAGCGGGGTGCGCCCAGCCTGAGGCGGTTGAGACCGGCCGGAGTCGGGGGCGGGGAGGGGGGCGTCCCGCGGCCGCTGGACCGTCCACCTCCACGGTCCCAGCCCGAGCGCGCCCGCCTCTCCCCACGACCGCGACGGTTCTGACGAGGGGCTCTTCTGGGCACGCATTGCCTCCCCCCACTCCCTCCGGCTCCTGTTCTCCCGCCTTCTTTGCAGTGTCCAGAGATGCTCTGCCGCAGACCCGGGACCCCTTAGGCGCCTCTTCCCGTCCCTCTGCCAAATCGCCGCGCCTGTACTTTTCCAGCTCCCTCTTTCCCTCTTGAAATTGAAAGTTATTGAGGTCGCTCAGGGTTGTTGCTCCGGCAGTTTCCTTCCCCGCCCCCAGCAGCCATCCCCCTCCCCTCCCCCCTCCCTCGCCCCGTCCCTCCCACCCTCTCGCCCTCCCTCCACCACTGGAGCGGCTCCTGCTCGCGAACAGCAGAAGCAGCTCGGGGTCTCTCCGCCGCCCCTTGGCCATGGCCGCGGTGCTGACGGCGCCCGCTCCCCTCCGCTCCCGGGGCCCCCGCCGCTGCCGCAGCAACCTCTAAGCCCAAGGGGCCGCCACCGTCGCCACCGCCCACCCGGATCCCGCCCGCGGCCGCCGCCGCCGCGCACCATGCTACCTGCGGCCGCCCTGGCGAGGCCGCTCGCTGCTTCTGGAACCCTCACTTGCGGCACTGACAGCCACCGTACGGGAGCCCCCGCAGCTCAGGGCTCGGACAGTTTGAAAGTACAGTAGTTGGTTTCCCTGACCACCCGACCCGCTTCGTTTGCCATCCCAGCTCGCCTCTCGGATCTGAGTGGAGGAGTCCGCTGCTTGGATTCTCTCTTGCTCTCCATATACGCCTAACACCTACGTGTATTTCTAAAACATTCAATATTAATTAACAATCAAAAGAAAAAGGAGAAAAGGAAGGGAAATATTACTGGGTTACTATGCACTTGCGACTGATTTCTTGTTTTTTTATCATTTTGAACTTTTTGGAATACATCGGCAGCCAAAACACCTCCCGGGGAAGGCGCCAGCGAAGAAGTAAGTGCAGGCTTTTTTACGCATTTGCTCCCTCCCGCCGCGTTCACCTGTCGGGTCGCTTTGCCTGTCCTGAGTCGGCTCCCAGAGGCAGCGGTCCTCCCACCCAGCACCCCACGCCTCGAGAGGAGGTAACAGTTTAGGCTCCTGTGTTGGCGTCTTTCACGCCTTCCTCTCCGCGCCCCTCTCTTCCCCCGCATCCTTCTGGGTGCCAGAGTCCGGCGGACCCGGCGCTAAGGTGGCTCCCGCACCCTCATAATTTCAGGTTCGCGGAAAAGTTCGGCCCTTCGTTAGACTAGCTCGAGGGATTTGTGCTTTCCTCCCGAGACGTGGACGGGGGCCTCGAGCCCCCGGGCATCACGGACGCCCGGCCGGCTGGATGCCCCTGACCACTGAGTTCCCGCCGGGGAAGGCGCGGCCGCGGCGCCCGCTCACCTTGCGTCGCCGCCTCGCTTGGGGAGACCTCGCAGGGTCCTCCCGAGGCGCTGGGGTCGCGAGGAAGTCTCCCGCCCCTCGGGGAATGGCGAGCGAGCGCCTGCGCGGCCGCTATACCCCCAGCCACGCACGAGTGGAACCGAAGGGCGCGCGGGGCGCTCGGGGTTCGCGTGCCTGCGCGCTTAAGGAGACGCTCGGCGTCCCAGTACGGGGGATGTGAGGGCTGCCGAACCGGCCGCTGGGAGCTGGAGGTGCCAGGTTTCCAGTTACAATCTTGCCTGTCACGCGTGAGCGCTTTTACCGTCTCAGGCCCTTTCAAGTGGGTCCCCTGGGACAAACACACACACACTGAGGGTGGGGTTCCCCTAAAGACTCAGGCTCGCCTCCTCGCTGCCCCTTATCCCGATTCCAGTTACTTGGAAGGTTGGCTTGTGAAGACTTCCTAGGACAGTGCCCTAGCTGGGATGAAACGGGCACCGCCCCCCAACACCAGGGCACCCTCAACCCGGGTTGGTCTGTTTCAAGGTGGCGTCTTCCATAGATGAGGAGACAGACCCAAGAAAGACACCTCTCCCTGGCCCTGGGTAGCCCGGCGCGCTGGCCGCTCCGCTCCGGCGTATGTGCAGGCGTGGGGAGTTCCTTCGCAGATAGAGCCGAGGGCGACCCTGGCTCCAGCGTGGGGGCCGCTGGCGGGGACTGGGAGGGAAAAAACTTCCCGGGGCGCAGAGAGCGATGCTATTGCCTTGACCAACTCGGACCTCCGCCGCCCAGAAGCCAATGACGCTTGGCGGCGCCTGGTCCCGCGCGCAGAGCCACCTCGGATCGCTGGCCCGCGAAGCCCCTGGGGGCAAGCTCGGGTACAGCGCAGAGGACACAGCACAGTCTTGTGTGAGATGGAGATTTTAGTAATCGCTTCTCCGCCACTGTTTGTGCCCTGCTTCTGGACGTGAGGGACCCCTGAAAGCTCCCTTTGTGCCGCTTGCCTAGGGCAGACAAGGTTTGATTCACCTGAAAATTGCCTCTAAGAAACGCTGTAGCAAAGCGCCAGGGGCTCCCGCCCGGCCTCAGCGCCTCTAGGATCGCGTAGCCGGGGGCAGGAGGGCCTAATCTAAGCACGTCGGGGCATCCGATTTATTATGCTTGGCCTCTGGATGGTTGTATTCTTCGAAACTCCTCCACTCACCCTTTCACTCGAGACTTGCGGCCGCCTCCCAAAAGAAGTGGCTTGGAGCTCGAGACTTGCCCTCGTTTCTGGCGGTTCCCAGGTCCCCTTCTCGCAGAGTCCGGCCAGGGGAACTGAATCGCAGGTCGGTGGGGAGAGAGAGGGATGCTGGGCACAAGCGCAGCCTCCTGCTTCATCCCTCTTCCAGACAGTGCCCACCCGGCGCCCATGGCCCACACCCTCCTTCACCCCACTGAGGACCCCAGGGCCAGGAGCCACACAATCGCGGGGGAGGGACGGGGTCCTGAGTGTCAGAGTGGTCTCCGATTGCAGTTTGGGGGCCCCTGTTTCTGACGGAAGACACCGGAAAGAAAGCTGGCCATCCATTCGTTCTCACTTCCCCCCAGCGAGGACAGCAGTGCAGGAAGCTGCCCCGTGGTGCTGCCCCAAGTCTTCTGGGAGCAGAGGGGGGATGGAGCACCCTTAGGCTCCGATTAGAGAGGATTTACAGAGTCCAAAGGCGAGCTGCTTTTTGATCTGCCTGAATCTTCTCAAGGCCAAGTCAAAGGCGCCCTCTTGTTGTGTAGTGGGGATGAGAAAGGGAGTGGGTGGAATTGTGTTGAAATTCCGATTGTTCTGTGGGTGTGGGGCCGGGAGAGAGCTCCCCTAGCAGGGGATGCTCCTTGCTCCTTCACACTTGAGTCTGCCTTTGCTCCTGGGGTTTGCTGATGCAATCCTGGGAGAGGGGCGACCCCTTGCGTTCTCCGAGGAGACAGAGGAGACTCTCTTGGCAGGTGCAGCATGGGGTTTGTTGTTGTTTGTTTGTTAGTTTTTGTTTTTTTTAGAATGGGGAAGGAGTAGAGGGTAAGGTCCAGAAAATCAAGGTCAAATTGCAGGTGGACAAACTCGTTTCTTTGGAAATCTCTGAAAAAAACGTTTTCTCAAATAGGGACTGGGAAAATTTTGTTTAAATGAAAAATAAGGTAGTAGTCAAAGGTATTCCAGAAAGAAACGGTCTTTCCTATTTTTGCTTCAAGAGACAATTAAGGTATTTAACCTTTTGGCCTATAGTTAAATAGCTTCACTCTCCTAAACTTTTAACCAATGATAGAAATTTGGGGTGTAAGAACTATTTTTCAGAGTTTTTAAAGTGGTCTCTTGAATGTTTTGGTAGAAAAGTTTCTTGCAAAAACGCGTTCATTTGCAGTGTTAAATATTATCAAGTCTAAGGAACCAAGGCTAATCCGCAGATAAAGCTATCTATATCAGTAATCTCCTGTTTCCCTCAAGGAACTGCTATACCATTTATCTCTACTTTGTTGCAAACTAGTGATCCTGTTTTCTCTTATAGAAAAAGTAACATTTTAAACAGGAGTTTTGTACTTTAAAAAACGATCTATTATGTTATGGATGAATAAATACTCAATAACTTTTTTACCTGCTTGGATTCATATACAGCTCCTAGAGTTGACTAAGTTGAATTTACTCAAGATAAAAATGAAATGCAATCCTTATTCAAAAATCCTCAACCAGAAATGTTTTCAGAGGATGTTAAATAAAGAATCCTGAAAGGAGTTTTAAACTCATTTCCAGCTCAGCCTTTGCTGCTTGGTACAGTCAGCTTCTGAATTCTAGCTTATCTGCTAATAAAAGTAAAGGTTATATGTGCCATAATAACCGCGGTACCTTACAATTGCACCACACTTTCACTTGAGTTATTCACTTGGGTCCCTAAATAGCCACTTGAAGTATAGAGGCAGGTATTAATATCCCCATTTTACAGGGAAAGAACCCAAAAAACAGAGGCTAAGTAACCTATACAAAGCCATACAGCTGCTAAATGGAACTTATCTCCTGCTATTTATGCTATATGTTGGCCCATGTCAGAGAGAAGATGTCAGGCGTGTTAAATAATAAATCTGATGGTCTCAAAACCATCATTTATCCTATGTTTGTAGAATAAGCTGTTCTAATTGACTGGAAATTTTTGAACTGATATTTATATGTATTATACATTAATGACCAATGTCAAAGAGTTGAATACCTGATAGTGATAATGAAGTTTGCTAAATATAATATTATTTAGTTATTAAGAAGACATTGTAGGATCATATTATGCCAGAAGGCTATTGTGAGAAACATCAGATGCCATTGTAGTACCCTTTTAATTTGATGCCATCTATTAATTGGTTTTTAAATGCTTAGATTCCAGATAGATCCAACTTTTGAAAAGCCATTGTAGGCATAATAATTACCAAGCACTCATTGCACAATCTATAAAACTTTAAAAAATCTTTCATAAAGATGTTTGAAATAAAGGAGTAAGTACATAAGAGAAATCATTTTAATGGTGATAAAATGAAAACCGATTTATTGGAATACAGTGCCCATTGCTCATGATACCGTTTTGGATGTTAAGCCATTCTTTGAGATTCTGATACACTCTTTTTTTAAAAAATTTTATTTTATTTATTTTTGGCTGCATTGGGTCTTTGCTGCTGTGCGCGGGCTTTCTCTAGTTGCGGCTAGCGGGGACTACTCTTCGTTGCGGTGCGCGGGCTTCTCATTGCGGTGGCTTCTCTTGTTGCGGAGCACGGGCTCTAGGCGCGCGGGCTCAGTAGTTGTGGCTTGAGGGCTCTAGAGCACAGGCTCAGTAGTGTGGTGCACGGGCATAGTTGCTCCGCGGCATGCGGGATCTTCCCGGAGCAGGGATGGAACCTGTGACCCCTGCACTGGCAGGCGGATTCTCAACCACTGCGCCACCAGGGAAGCCCCTGATACACTCTTGATGATTACACAGCTAACCTGGAAAATAATAGGTTAACTACAAGACAGAAAAATCTTTCATTCTATTATGCATTTTGTCATTTTAATTTTGAATGAAAGTGTATAGTTTGGATATTGGCTACAACGCATTTTTTCACCCGTCTACTTTTGTCACCAGTCTACCTTGTTTTTGAGTGAAACACTGTTTAATAGATGAAGATATGAGTAAAATTTGCTAGAGAAAGTATATTCTGCAACATATCATGTGATATCTGTATGAATCCAAGCCCCAAATTCAAACTCTTAGGCATTGATGGCAACATCTAAAAATAAACAAAAGACACTTATTTTTGTGAATTCTAATTTAATCATCATTACACTATGAAAATTGTTTCTTAAAATATCTCTTTGTTATACTATTTTAATTCTTTATTACTTCAATAAAAGGATTTTATTAAGAACATTAAGAATAAGTTTTGAATATTGTCTTTTTAGTCCCAAGTTATTCTGTGTAAAGTAATTGAGAATATAATAAGCATAAAATTGATTTAATGACATTACTTCAATATTTTTAAGCATGAAATATGAACGGTATTTTAACTTGCAAGTAGATAAGTTTTGTTGAATCATTTCTCCATTAAATATTTCCTGGAATTTAATATTCTACAAATTAGGTCCCCAGAAAGTGACGAATGGTAAATTACAGCATGTAGTTAAATTTGATTTTCAAGTTATTATGGGGAAACTCTTGCCACACTACTACAAAACAAGTTTATTAGTCATCTGATCATTTTAGTCTATTTTAATCTGGACAGAGATCTCCAGATTGCTACTGAGTATCTCAAATATTTTCTAGTTAAATGGTTAATCTTTTTTTAAAAATGCAATAGTTCTTTTGAATTCTATATATTATTGATAGAATACTGTGTGTTGTCAGAAACCTTTGTAGAGTTAAGACCACATGATCCCTCTGCAATTATAAGAATGAACTATCAAAAAATAAAACTATTCCACATACAGCAATTTTCTAAATCATCTTTCCCCCCTTTATCTCTATCCAAATGTTTCATTTTGGACGTTGTCCTAACCTCTCTTCCCACTTCCTCACTATTCACTCTCCCCAGCCCCCAAAACATCCTTTTCCAAGCAGTGAATTCTTGAAATGCCATCAGAGTGGGTATTATGTTTCATGAAATGTAAGAATCAACTTTGGTTACCATTAGGAAAACATCATTCAGTTTTGAGACCATGGTAAGGATCATGTAAGACAGTGTGTTGAAATTATATGTTTTACTTGGTTAAGACTATTTCTTCTCTGAACCGTGCATCATACACTGGCATTCTTTTGAGAATGATCATTTGAAAAAGTGTCACATCATAAGTTATATAGATATTTTTTGCCTTGCTTTTGATTTTGAGGAAAAACGTGGGTTGCTTTCTTGATTGTGATTTTTTTTTTCTTAAGGTTTAAAATGATTCGATTATCTTAAAATTTACCATTTGTTGGCCAACCTAGTAAGTTTGAAATGCTTTGCAGTTATACCTTAACAAAACATATAAAGTATAAAATACACAGCTGTAAAAGACGCTGCCCATTTTTTCTATTTGTTTAATTCTGTCCATCAGATCTTTCCATTCAGGATTATTACTAGCATTCCGACTAAAGTACTTACCCAGCAATGCTGAAAAGAATGGAATGTTCCATTCTCAAGGATTGTCAGGGTGCTGAGGATGCCACTGAGTGCTAAGAAATCTCCATTTTCTGCTCCAAAGATGTTTCAACAACATGCAACTTTTAGGCAAAATAACCTGAATTCTTTTTACATATAAAAAGTTTGAATAATTTCAAAAACGCATTTTAAAAAAACATGGCTGCAGGTGCCTCTTCTCTGATAATATTTCTGCCTTATTTATATTCTTGGCGAGGTAACTAGGTAACTGGGTAACCTAGGTAACTAGGTCTAGTTACCATCTGCTGTCACTAAAACTGTTCTGGAAGTTTTTAGGGAAAATTCAATGGTACTAAAGGAGATGATTACCCAATTAAATACATATTTAATGGCCTTTAACTGCTTTTATGCTTTATGCCTTATGCAAGTATCTAACCCAGTCTTCAAAATACTACCTTATTAGGCTTCCATCTGACCTTTAAGAATTTGATGGATAGCAGCAAACATCATAAATTCATGGTACAGACTGAGACCTAAGAAGTCATTGAAGGAGAATTCCCAGTGTATGTTGAGAAAAGTAGGCTAAGAAGTAGAAGACCTGGGTTCTACGTCTAGCACTGCTAGTAATATCTGAATAACCCAGACAAGTCCCTTTACTACACTAAGCTGCAGTTCCTCATCTGTGAAGTGAGGTGGTTGGTTAAAAATTTAGATCTAAGCAATTCTTATAGGCTCTTCAACTTTTAATCTTTTGGTATAAGAACATGAACCAGGAGTAGCGAGTTAGTTCTTCTAAACTTAGTTGTTTTATTCAACCAAATTTAGTGGATGAAGATTAAGACTACAAACAGGGACTTCCCTGGTGGTCCAGTGGTTAAGAACCCACCTTCCAATGCAGGGGATGCCAGTTCAATCCCTGGTCGGGGAACTAAGATCCCACATGCCGTGGGGCAACTAAGCCCTCAGTCCTCAACTAGAGAAGCCCGCACGCCACAATGAAGAGCCCGCATGCGGCAACGAAAGATCCCATGTGCAGCAAATAAGACACGATGCAGCCATTAAATAAATAAATAAATAAATAAATAAAGAGTCAGAGGAGGAGAGAGGTCATCTTAAAAAAAGAATACAAACAAATATACGTATTCACTTATTATAAGTAAATCCATCATATAAAGATTAATAAATAACTTATCAACATAGAGACTGAATTAATTATGATATTCCTCACCCATCACAATATCTAGTGCCTGAAAACCATAGCCATAGCGTCAATCCACATACTCCATTTTTGGCAAGTCCGTTTTGTCCTCGGGCTTAGAGTCACAGGGAGCTGGTTTGGCATCCCAGCTAGAGAGATGCATCAGAACTCCCCTACCATGACAGGATTTTAGAAGTGGCCCTGTGATGGGATGGAAGCGGCAATTACAAAGGCCCAGGTTTAAGCTTATAAGACCCTGTGCTATGACAGTGACTGATTGAGCACGAGAGTGCATATGAAGGGAAAAGAGGAAGAGAGCCATATTTGGCACTAAACTTTGGCTTATAAGCACTCATGTCTGGGTGAAAAACAATTATCTCTATATTTTTGATGAGAGATAATCAAAAAGAACAGGAAAGTAAGACAAGCAGATTTGTTAGGAAACTTATTTTCCTTTTGCGCTGTCTTTGAGGGCCAGCAAGGCATTTAGTAACTCTGAATCAAAGTTGCAGAGAGTTTCAGGAGCTGAAGATAGCATTTTTGAGTTACTCCCATAAAAGGGATAGTTGAATACATGAGATAAAAATCTGGCAGTGTCTTGTTTATTGTTATTAAAATGTTCGCTGTGCTGACATTGAGACTCACTCTTACTGGTAGTATCAAGATAAGATTAATTACCTTAAGGTACTTTGTCTATAGAGTCTAATATATCATTTTCAACTGTGGTTTCTCATTTTTATAGCCCTTTTTGTGCTACGTAAGAAAGTGGTCACTGGTATCAGGAGCGGTAATTTTACCTTGCCAGGTCTTCCACTTGAAGATCATACTTGGAAGTCTCATCACCTGTGGAACGACATTCCTTTGCCACAGGATCTTAGGAGACCTGAAAAACTTTATAGTAAGGAAAGATTAGTTTCCTTAAGGTGTAAAAATGATTTTTTATATCATTCCACTTGGAGCTAGCATCTACTCATAGCATTCTACTTTCAAGCAGATTTCTCAACAAAGTGTGCTCTCTTAAAATAAGAAATTCTCAGGATGGAATGAAACTTGAAGGAATTTAGTCCATCTATATAATACGTGAACTACTTCTGCAACATCCCCACCGAGTAATTGTCTAGCCTCAGTAACAACCAGGTTCCACGCCCTCTCTTGCTTCTTCTAGACAAGTTGGGTCTTCTGGATCAGGAAGCAGGTTATATTTTCTAGTCGTCTGTTCTCCTACTTCTCTTCTGAGCACTTGGCTGGGGCATGGGATTACACTTAGTTACCTTAAAACATCTTTCTAAAATGAATACACAGTAATTCAATGCACTATATTCACTCCCAAAAATTGTCCTTAGAAAACTAGCTGGTAAGCATATTTATAATTATACCCCAATACAAAGCACATTCCTGAGAGTAAGTGGTAAAGCAGCCCCCATTTTATAACCACATAATACAAACCACCACCACACAATATAAAATAACAGAATTTGTGAAATGCTTATTTTAGAACACTATTTTCTTAACATATGCTTGATAAGCTGGTAAGAAAAAGTGCCGCTAGTTTCTCATTGTTAGGTACCCTTATACAATGGGACCTCACACATGTGAACACACAGTCATCTCGACAAAAGCTGTCATATAAGAAGAGACAGTATCAGCCACATTTAGATGAAAAGAAAGAGGTACCATAGTTCTCAGAACCACTGTTATATTCACATACATTCTGTCTTAATATGCATTTATATTTATATGTTAAAGTGAGTATTGTGATGATTATTGTTTAAATAGCTGCCGTGTTTAAATCACCTGTGAGTGCCAGACTCTGTCCTTGATGTCTTTGCAAATATTATCTCAATTAGTCCTCACACTTACCCTGTAAGGCAGGTGCCAGTAGTCCCATATCAGTCGCCTGAGGTCATTTAACAAAGATATGGTGGACCTGGGATCCCAGCCGAGGACTGACTCCAAAGCCCATGTCCTTCCTTGATTTTTTCATGTCACTTCAACTATTGGGATTGGTACCTGAAGCAATCATGGGGGTGTTTTCTCAAACGCTACCCCACTTTTTCTTTCCTTTACTCTCTTTGCTCATTATCTCTTCCTCCTCATTTAACAAACCACAAGTCTTCTTCAAACAGTTACTCTAGAGGTTGCTTCTGGTATTCTAATACCCCTTCCCACATCTCTTTCTTTTCTCTGTCCTTTTTCCTCTCTTTCCTTAAACCTGCCCTGTTGATGGTTTTTAAACATAGAAAGTTGCTGATTTTTTTTTTCATTAGAAGCAATAGAGTAGCACAGTTTAAATGAAATAATCTAAGATTATTCTTCCCATCTATGGTGCGTAATTCCAAGAGAAGGCTAACTAAGGCATGAGAATGTGGGCAAAGTCTATAATTTTGCAGTTAAATATCAAAATCCTTCTCTGTAATTTATAACCGCAATAGATATTTCACTGGCTAGTTTTTGCTGTCCAGAAAAGTTATCTTTATGGTGCTTCATAAAATCTCTTATTTATATTACTTTTACTATGAGCATTAACAGTAACCTCCACTCTGAATTCTTGCTTTATGGGCCTTGGTACAGTGATTTTTCAACCCTGATTTCCAATTAGAATCACCTCAGGATCTTAAAAAAAAAAAGCCAGACTCTATCTTAGACCAAATGAAGCAATCTCTGGGGATGGGGCCTGGACATCTGCATTTTCAAAAGTAGTCCTGGTGATTCTGAGGTACAGCCAAGACTGAGAAGTACCACTGGACTCTTAATTCAAGGATAACTCTTACAGCTAAGCAACTGGTGAAAACAATGCCAGTTTCATGAGAGTTCGACAGAAAAAATAGGCTTGTGTGGAGTATGATAAGAGATGAGATATGAGTCGCTCGAACAGATAGTAGTTTAAAATATAAAGCAGTCTGATAGCCCCAGATTGTTTATCAGTTGAGTACTGTTTAACCTGTGGCACTGACTGGTGCAGACAAGACCACCTGATTGAGAATTGTCTCAGCCAGAGGGTCTAAGAAGACATAGCAGAGTGCACACAGTAGAACATGATGGTGAGTTTAACAGATACTGCTGCTGTTTTCACAGATAAGAACCCTGCTGCTAGGAGAGGTGCGATCAGGAGTGAGGGTGCTTGCTGCTGAACTATACCAGGGGTTAGGGAGGCAGTGAATAGAAGATGAGGTATCAGCCATACCCCCAATGTTTTGTCAAAGCTACAAAATCATAAACAACTGTTTTCATGTCTTACCCGATGACTGTGCCCTAGAGTCCTCTTTGTTTTCAGGAAAAATGAAATGGTTAGAAAATGGCCTCTAATAAGAAATAAACATCCTTTTCTTTTATGGTTTCTACAATTACTGACTAACTTTATATTGACTACTGGTGATCAGTAAAACTACTATAAATAGCATAGTTGTAACTCTATCTTAATGGGTTAAGTTTTGCAGTAGGTTGTTTATTCTTGAACTTACTGTTCTTACTTCTCTCCTAATGTGCTCTTCTTTAAGTGGTTATCTTCATTAAATCTTGTTTATTCTTTTCTAGTCCATGAACGATGTTCAAACCTTGCCATAAACCAGGGAAAGCTCCATGTAAAAGTGAGGTGGAAGTCTGGGCTTCCTGTCAGACTTAATTCTGTTTGTTAAGGGGGCTCCTTGTGAGAATTTGGGTTCCAGTGAGTCACTAGGCCAAATCCCAATAACCACAATTGCCAAAAGTAATTAGACTGAGGAAAGCCAGGCTTTTGGGGAGGAGGGTCATCACAGCACGCTTGGGCCATTGCTCCGTGGTCAGACCTAGTTACTTGTCCCTAGGGATTGGGAGCAATCATGAGTTACGGAGAGCAGGAAACCCACCAGAAAACAATGCTTTTCCACCAATTTTTTTTTTCCTCAATAGGTTATTCATCCTAAGCATGCAAGAGATGGAAATGTGCCGCCAGTATACGTGCGCAGTGCAAATCACCGTCATCTTATAAACCACCTTGTCTGCCTGCATGAGGGCAAACGCACACATACAGAACTCCTGCTGTCATCACTGCAAGTTCTCCTCCTCCCTTCCTGAGTAGATAAAAAGAACCCAAGGAATGTAGTCTGAGTCTTTGTACAAGAGGTGTCTGATTAGGATGGGAAGGGAAGGGGGAAAGGATCTTTGTAAACATCCTAAGGTCAATTTATATATAATATTCCTGACGTAACATTTGGAAATAAGAAAATAGTAGTATATTGCACAGGACAGGAGCTCTAAAACCTCTAGATCTAGGAAAAGGCCAAGAGCAAGCTTAGGATTTCTTTTACTGAAAACAATACCATTCTGAAATATGGTGCTGTAAGCAGCTAAGTCAAAATTACTAAGAACTAAGCGGTGCTTTGATTTTAAGCTTTCAATATGCTAGAAATTAGAAGATTGTTAAGCCTTTCTATAGGAAAATATTCAAGTAGCACAAATATATCTATGCTTAATAACCTCAGTGAAAGTTCACCTTTGAAACTATTGACACTGCCTCAAATACCCAGCAAGGTTACTCTGTCACCTCATGTGCTGGATCTTTAACTGAACAAAGTCACAGAGTTCCCACTGTCCTTAATGTGGTAAGTTTCACATTCTCTTATGATTCAGAATGACGTCAGTATATTTTAGTACTCCTATGACCTTAGACCTTAGACTCCTGTGACCTTAGACTCTCTTTGTTTAAACATGTGGATGGGTGATATTGCTTATTTTAAATCCACAGAAAGGCACGCAGTCAGATTCTTATTCTGGCCAGCCTTCTGTGGCAACTGGCAATCTCCAGGTAACGCTGGGCAAATAAACCCTGACCTCGTGCCCTGTGTACATCAAAGAGTTATAATGATCTGCTATCGATATGATATTACCAGTTTAGTAGAATCATATATTTGATTTTATTTGGTCTTAAATTTGACCATGAGCTGATTTAAGAATTGAAGAATCTTAACTTTTGGAAATTTAGCAGCAAAACGGTGACCTTGCATTTACTTGTATCACTCACTACCTTCTGATGGCATGTAGTTTCTGCCATGCAATACAGAAGATGTAGACAAGTGCTGCTTGGCCACAAACTAAATGAGCATATACTGAGCTGCTGAAGATTTTTTTCGTACGGAATTCAGTCTTGTTTTCCAATTTATGAGCAATTTGTTGATCTTAGTTTAACAGGACCCTCATTACTGTTTGGTAACAAGAAATAAACCCCGAAGGCGGTATCCTTAGCGGCCTCAATTCACAGACTCATTTCATGCCACCCTCAAGATGTTAACTCTTAGCCCTCTCCACAAAGACTAGTATAATTTAAAAGAGGAAGTCTCTCCTATAGCATATTTCTAAGACATCCATCCAACATTCCAGTTCTGTCCAGAGCTTGATGTAAATCCAGGCTTTTAACATAGATCAGTGGGGTTCCCTTGGAAGCCAATTAGACTTGCAAGATCATGTCGATGCGTCCTTGGCCCTAGTACAATCAATAGCATGTGCCATTCTACCTAGCACTGAGCCTCCAGGGCCCAGCCCTGATTCATGTGTGTTTTCAGACTTGTGAGCATTATGTGCCCATACCTCAACATTTAATTTCTAATAGAATAAGGGAGATTTCCAGCAAGAGTAGGTCCAGACCATTTCAGGCTACTTCTACCATTTTCAATACCCATGTGGACACCTCATTGACATTCTAGGAATTCATCACGAACTGTTTGCCTCTGAACTTAATATCTTGCCCATATTATAAATGGAGAGCTTACAAACCCAGAAATCTTTGTGTAATAATTTTTTAACCAAACTACTTAATTCACAGACTTTGGGGCAGAAGAACCAGAGTTCATCAGATAAGAACACATTTCAAATGAAAATTGCCAAGATTTTCCAATGCAGGATATTTTCTCTACCCTTCCTAGCCCAAACTTACTTTCTCATCCACTCCTCAAATTCTAAACCACTACTAAGATGAGTCGAACAGCCTTAATTTTAGGCTCTTCCAAAGAAAAAACAAACACACAGACAGCCGAGTTAATTTATGAAACACTGCTGCATTTATCTTGGCATTTATCTTGGCAGATTTCACTTCTCTCCTGTCTATCTCCTGCATGCTAACTCTTGTGCTCAGCAATTCATGGAAGGAACAAGTCACTTCTATATATTAAGCACCTTGAGGGCCACTGCACAGAATGATTTTGGTGTTCCTTCACACTTCCTATACAAGTTTCTTTCCTCATATACAATTTATTTGCTGGGTCTCTGAAACCAAATCCATCCCTTTACTTTAAACCTGAAGCAAATGGAGAGCCATTTTTATAAGAGCAATAAATGAAAGTGGCTGTTCAGATACTTTACTTGAATTTGTCTACACACTGAAGTACCTTTTTGTTAATACAAACCCTTCATATTCTAGCAAGCAGCTTCCTGAAAATCTAGGGCTGCTTAAAATTATACGACCAGGAACCAGGAATCTCCCCTTCCCCCGACACCAGCCCCTGCTCCTGGGAGTATGCCAGCAGTTTTGCAGGATTCATTCTGACAACTGTTCTGGTGTAAATATTTAGAGAAATCCTTTCCATTAGAGATGAAACAAAGTGTAAGTAACTGTTCCCAAAAGATATATCTTATTAATGTTTGCAACAACAGGCCTTATGCTATCTGATGCACAGATTCCAATATTGTACACTGGAGAAAAGACTAAGGGAAAAAAGAATCCAGATAGGAAGTAGATTGAACTCTATGTAACCTGAACTGAAAAATATTATAAGTTATCACCAGAGAGATGACATGTTTTAATGTGCACAGAATGTAGGGGAAATGAGTTAAATTAAATTGAAAATAGTAAAAATTGGCTACTAGTGTTTTAATGGTTTAATAAAAAGTGAGGGGCAGTTACAGATTTTTCTATCACCCTGCCAGTTCAGTGTAGTTCTTAGCTATTTCTCCATATTCCCAACAAAATGAAGATTTTGAGATCCTATCTGATGTAAGTTCTGGTTTCTGTGTTGTTATTCAAGAACTATTAAAAGGGATAATAGCTAAGCTCTAATACTTGTATCAAATATCACTTGTTAAAACAGGGTGGTAACCTAGCCTCAAGGGGTGGAAGCGCACCAGTGTTCCACTTCTGCACTTTCCTGTTTGCATGGCATTTTCAAGTGTTTTATATACTAGGGGATTACACAGCTAAGACATTTAAAACATCGGAGGCTTCATTGACTGAATTTCAAATTCTAGTGTATTGATGATTACTGGGATACTTGACTAGAAAAGGTATACATCCTTTACACTACTTATTGTTTCCTCCTTCGCTTGATGATTTAAGGCCTACACTAAAATGTAAAAAGCCAAGAATTTTAATTCAGTTTCTTTATTGATAAGTCACAATCTAACATTTCTCATTAGTATATGTAATTTTTTCTTCTTTACAGGAGTAGGATTTTTCTTTTTACTTTACATAGAATCTTTCTTCTGCTGAAAAGCATTTTAGAGAAAAGATGCTATATAAATAATGTTGTTAAAATATCTACAATGGGATTTTATTCCTCCTTGTTTTGCTTCTAACTTATAGTGACAGTCATTCACTGCTGAGTCTCCAGTTGGATCCCACTTGAATCCTATATTTGTTGGTGATTTTGCAAAGAAAATAAAAAGAGATTTAAGGGAGATGACGTGGAAACTTCATAAACTTCATTGTGGGAGAATAACATCTTTCTCATTGCCTTTTTAGAATCTTGATCTTTTTGAGTTTGGACTATAGCTAGAGAAATGCCACATTAGAGGGTATGTGGGTTGATTTCTAATTAGCACTCTGCTGTATAATTTAGACAAATCATTTAGTCTGTGATTCAGTTGCATCCACTATAAAATCTGACTCTTAATCTTTCATTTATTTGAAAGCAAGAGACTGATCTTGAAGTCCCTGCAACAGTAGGATCAAAGAGCTTTCCCTTTCCTTCTTGTAGCATGCTCTATCCTTAGACAACTATCCGTCAAAACTTCAAGAATGTGGAGTTGGAGCTTGAATTCAAAAGCATGAGATTCTCTTTGTACTTTCATGGAGTTTTTTTAGATCATATTTTTAAAAAGCTAACAAATGAAAAAGAAGTTTTGTTGGGGGGAGAAGTACAGGGAAAATTGAAATTAAACTTAGCCTAAAATAACATAAATTCATTCATTCATTCAACAGCTATTTATTGAACATTTAGTATGTGCCGAGATTACAAAAGTGAACAAAACACACGTGATTTGTAGCATGTCACAGTGGTTAAGGAAAAAAAACAAAACAAAACCATGAAACCAGAATTAAACAGTATTTGGCCTAAGATAAGTGAGAACTGTTAGGCACTCTTTCTAAGCTGTATAACTTTTCTTTTTAAGTCTTGTTTAAATAGAACTGGAAATCAGATTGTTTACAAATAAGCCTAATGAACACCCAGATTTTCCTCTGGAAAACAAGGATACTAGACATCATGTGGGGAAGACACAGGAAGGTAGAGGAAAGATCAACTGAAAACACTGGAATTTATTGGGCCTCCCAGTATTTTCTTGCTTGAAAATTTATGACCAATGAATAGGAGTCATGGCTTAGCATGACGTTTGTGACAATCATAGGAAGTTTGCTATGCAAACTATAAACGTGGTTGGCATTGTTAGGCAAAGCTTGTAATGGAGCGGCATGGTTTAGCTGAGCGAATTTCCTTTTTTGGCACTGAATAATTTCTATAGTTGAACTTTCACACTAGTTCATTAACTGGAATTACTTTTATCAAACAAACATTAAAATATTGTATGTTTAAACATTAGTGCATTTTTGTCCATCTCTCAGAGGCATTTTTCAAACCTTTTATGGTAACCCTTGACCACTACATGGAACATACAATCCGATCTACTTAAAGCACCAGTTTGGCAAATGCATGTCAACAAGTTATTTGGATGTCTTATGTGATCTTTCCTAACATCAATTGAAAGCTGTAAATGTCAGTTGCCAGAATTCAGAGCCTTGAAAATAATATGATCCAGTTCTTTTCTGTATGTTATTACTAACTTGTGAAGGATTTTGCGTAAGGAGAGGTGACTATCAGGTGTTTTTATATATGTTATCTCATGTAGTCTTCACACCAATCTCGTGATATATAGCTAACTGTTTTAGAAATGAAGAAACTGTGGCTTAAACTAATTAGGAAAGGGATCAAAATGACATAGTCAGAAAGGGTAGAATTAAGTGTATACCCAGATCTTATGGCCTAAAGCACAGCTTTCCCCATTACACTCTGCTTTTCATTAAGCCCATTACGGAGAAGCCCAGACAGAGGAGGTTTAAGTGAGGGAAATTCTCTTTCTGCTACTGAGACAGAACTACGGATGCCTCCTTAGACAAGAGAGTAAACTGGGCTAATTGACAGAAGTGGTTAGTTGGGAAGTATAATGAGAAGCCTTTAAACTGTTGTTAAAGCAGGAGCCTGATAAGATCACAACTACTGTTCTTAAATGTTCACTGTAATTGCTCAATGGGAGCAGAAGTGGTGGTTGGAAATGGAAAGATGTGAGCTCTGTTCATAGGAAAGGGTGATTGGAGATGAGGGTGGGGAGGGCACCCGGCTCTCTGGCTTTAGCCAATGAATGGTGCCATTTACTGAAATAGAAAATACTGGAGAAAGAGCCATGTGGATTAGGTGTACAACATGTTTTATTTTATTTTATTTTTTTATAAATTTATTTATTTTTGGCTGCGTTGGGTCTTCGTTGCTGCGCGTGGGCTTTCTCTAGTTACGGCGAGCGGGGGCTACTCTTCGTTGCAGTGCACGGGCTTCTCATTGCAGTGGCTTCTCTCGTTGAGGAGCATGAGCTCTAGGCGCGTGGGCTTCAGTAGTTGTAGCATGAGGGCTCAGTAGTTGTGGCGCACGGGCTTAGTTGCTCCGCGGCATGTGGGATCTTCCCGAACCAGGGATCGAACCCGTGTCCCCTGCACTAGCAGGCAGATTCTTAACCACTGCGCCACCAGCGAAGTCCTACAGCATGTTTTAAGAGCTAGGAAGATTGCAGGGAATAATGCATGCAGCATAATTCCCTCACGTAACTGAAGAGGAAAAAGAGAGGCCAGAGAAGTGAATTACTTGACTGAAGTCACTTTGCAGTGGAGCCAAGAGTAGAAACAACTCCTGTGGCCATTCTGTAACACCAGACACCACATGGCAGATGGTTCCAAGGACTGACGTTCCAGAGAAGTGCTCTGTGAATCTTCTGGCAATCTGATTTCTTATTTGTTTAATTAACGGTCGTTTCAAAGAGAATTATTTGTTCACTGGATACTTATTTCACAATCTCTTCATTTTCTTACTCCATGAGATCTAAACACTAAAAAGTTTCTATAACCTGTTGTCCTAGTCTAACAAGACTCACAATAGGGCACAATTTTTAAAAAACAAACCAATTATACATACTCTCATCAAATACAGTTGTCAGTTTCCTCATCAAATATATTCTAATTCTATTCATGGGAATGGTTAAGTTCAGATCTGGCCCTGAGATGGTAAAGCACCGTTATGCCCACTATTAACAATATAATTTTGTACAGCTTATAAACACATGCATATTTGTACGCATATTTGTCTTACAAGTTCATGGCCATTCCTGCATTACCAGAATCCCCATTTATCTCCTGTGAAGTTCCTACTATTAGTTTAATTTCCTTGAGTTTGACAATAAAGGCATGTAAATTAGGGGAAATCTTTGTTATGGATGAGATGATTCTTATTGGCTGACAACGTGAATGGGTGGCTCTTTAAGGTTCTTTCCCATTGAAATACCCGTATGTGAACTCATCCTGGAAGGTGGGGTGGGGGAAATTCCAAGGGAAAAGGGTACCAAATAAGCTATTTTAAAGACAGAACAGAAATGCTTTTAAATCTAAGAATAAAATTCTTAGCCCGTGTCTCCCCTGATAGTCCTTATAAGCTAAAATAAATTAAAAATAAAGATTCATAGTGATACATTATTTTATAAAATATTAAGGAACAATCTTTCCCATTTTGTTATTTCACTATAATCATTTATTTTTGTTACATATCGGGTAATGAATTAGGATCTTGAAATTTGCTCCCTGATTAATATTCTGGTGATACAGTATCCAAAGTAACATGCCTATAGAGGGCATGATGGAAGATGAACCAAGTTGGATCTCTTTTTGTTACTAAAGATTTGGCTGTATAGTCTCAATGTAGAGTGATCATTATCATGGACCACAGGAACATTTATTTCATCCAGTGAGGAAGATGGAAAATCAGAGGAATAACAGTCAGGTGTCTCTGCTCCTACTCTGGGCAAGATTCATGACTAATTTTCCAGGACCTGTCTCCACAATGACTAATCACGAAGACATGAACATCAGGGAATGATCTTAAACACTGGAAATGTAATGGGATATTGATGCTGTAAGAAATCACGCTTAGCTTCAGCATTTTAGTTCTCTTTGGTTTTGGAGAACTCTTAGATTCCATACCTAAATTCGTGCATGCTCAAGGTGTAATGATTGAACTGCCGGGTTGCAAGCATTCCCCCCAACTTTGTTTTCTGAACTCCTATTATGCATGAACAACTTTTCCTAAAGTCCCATCACCTTTCGAAACCATGACGTTTCCTTGTTATCGGCACAGCCAACTCCTTGGCCTGCTATTCATGCTCCTTATGTTTAGAATTAACTTTCTCTCCCCTCTAATTCTCTCCATAAATTTCACATTCCAATCAAACCAAAAAAAAAAAAAGAAAAAAACCCTGAAAAGTGCCACTAATGCTAGGTGATCTTTGTCAAGGCACGAAAACTCCATAAGCCTCAGCTTTTGTTTTTTGGGGAGTTTGGGTTTTTTTTAATAAAATGAAGGGGTTTAGGGTTTTATTCTTTATGATGCATTATGAACCTGTTAATGTGCCTTGTCCTGGGCTATGTGTTTGGGATACAGAAGGGAAATAAGACAAGTCCAAGCCCCAGGACCTCAAAATAAAACAATCGTTTTCACCTGCTTTTCTCCCTCCCTCAATCACCTGTCCTTCTAGTTTGATATCTGAATTCCCTTATCTCAGTTAACCACATCATTTTATGCCTCGTCTCCCAAGTTAGAAACCCCCAACTCAACATTTATTACTCTTTCATTTTCCCATTGAAAATTGATTGTCAAATCCTGTCCATCCTGTCCAGTCTTCTTTGAAAATAACTTTAAAATCCATGCTCTCTTTTTGCATCCCATTAATACTATTCTAATTCAGCTAACAGCAATGCCAGGTACAGAACATAACATCCTATTGACTCCCTCAACTTTTAGTCTCTCCTTCCCATTGATTCTTTTCTCCACCATCAAAGATGATTTACTTAGAACCAAATTAGATCATGTCACTGATTTGTCCATAAACAGTTCATCCAAATTACGTGTAAGATTAAATTCAAATCCCCACCCAGTTTCTCCTTATTTCTCAATATCCAGCTCAAATGTCAGGTCTCCCAAGTAGGTGTTTCCAGGTGGTTAGTTGTCTCCTTTCTCCCTGGCCTTGTACACAGTGCTTACCACGCTGGCTTGACCTTGTTTATAGTCTCTAGCCATACTTGGAACTCCTAGGTCTTATCCATCTTTTCATCCAAAGCACCAAGCGTTGTTTGACAAACTGTCTGAAGGAAAACAGAAAGCATATTGGGTGTGCTCTATGGTAGTAGAACTTTCTGAAAGACAGATTAATGTTCACTGTGGGGAGATGTTTTAAGATGTTCAATATGAGGGGATGCAGTAAAATAATTATGTTGGCTGCCCCCAAATATCATAAGATTTGTTTTACTAAACATGATTAAATGGACTGTTCTGGGGAAGTTGTTTGAACTAAATCCCTCTAAAGTTCCAAAGGTTTATGATTCTATCAGCTGGAAGCTAATTAACTGTGTGGATGTCAGTGTTCTCATCTGAAATCTAAGATCCCATAAAATTCCACAGTTTTATATTCACCATTATCCCAAATGTTCTTTATATATTCCTACATAAACATTCCTGTTCATAACATTCCCTCTCTTTCCATTTGGCTAAGTTCTTCTCTTCCTTCAAGTGCCATAACTATTCCTAATCGTTCTCTACAGTCTTCAGATACCTCAGCCATCAGTAATTACTCCTACCTTTTAATTTCTGTTGTAAATTTCTAAACTATGTATTTACAGCCCTCGGAATATAAACAGACTATTCTACTAACTGTATTGTAGAATTCTTGAGCCAGGGACCGTGTTTTGTCTCTCAGTCCCTACTAGAGAATTTCCAGTAATCACTGAATAAATATTTAGTTGTGAGGATGGCCATGATGTGATACTGAGAGTGTGGTATTTGTATCACCTGCATCACATTCACCTGGGGCGCTTCTTATAAATGCAGCTACCTGGGCCCACCTCTTCATTCCCAAATCAAAATCTTTTGGAGTAAAACCTATGTATCTGCATTATTAACAAGTACTCCAGGTCATTTCCACATACAGTAAAGTTTGAGAACCACAGGCATAGGCCTTCACATTCTCTATACCATTCTGGTACCATTTCCATGGCATGCCTGACCTCCTTCAGTCTGTTTAAGCAGTTTCTTGTCATTAGTGTGTTGCTAGAGTCCCAGAGGACTTCTTGCTCAGAATGTTGTTTGAGACCACCATTGATACCCATTAAAAGCTGTGTCTGCAGTCCTTAAAATGTAGCCCCTCTCTATGGCTGTTCGTGAATCCTTGGCTCCTCGAGGTTCCCCAAATCTGTGTTAGAAAGAAGCTTCAGCATCTGCCCTCTCTCCTGTCTCCTTGCTTGGAGGCTTCTGAGGAGTTATTATTGACTATAAAGCTTCCAGCTGCCTTGAATAAGAGTGGAAATAGTACAAGGATGTGTTTGGTACTTCTTGAGTAAAACAAAATGTCTTACACTTACTGATTTGTAACGAGTGCCTGTAAGAGTGCTAGGTGCTTACACATGGTCTCACTTAATCCCCCCAGTGTCTATCGAGTAGATATTTTCAGGTTGCAGATGAGGAAGCTTAGGCTCAAAGAGGTTAAGCAACTATTGTCTAAATAAATAATCAGACTCTTATTTGTGAACTCTTTGACACAGATTATTGGTTTTTTTCATCTTTGGATGTTCACCAACTAGCCCAGTGTCTGGATGTTAGAAAACTTAATTGTTTAAATGAATAGCTAGATGAAGAGGTACCTTCTGGTTTTTCAGTTCGTAAATGTCAAAACTCTGTTTGAGTCCAAAGCCAGTTCTCCACCACCCAGTTCCTGTGCTCCTCTAGGAAACAGGCAAGGCCCATTTCTGAATGAGGGGGTACCACAGTGAACCATGCACATAAATACAAAAATGCATCATACTCACAAAGGTGCATTTCAGGTCCTTCTGTTTTGTCAGCAATTTTGTGAATCTAGGAGAAAAATCCACTTATTTTTTTCTGCTCAGGACTTTAGATGTCACACATAAAGCTGGATTTCTTTAATGGTATACCCACTATTTGTACATCTTGTGCCTGTTAAAATATCACAAGTCCCTTGCCTGCTGTTTGCTTATGCTAAGACTTCAGCCATCAGATATGCTACTTTAGCGTGCTATGTGGTGAGAAGATTTAGGTTTATTCAGAATATAACAAAGTGGAGCTTGTTTTTAGCACAAACTGAAGTTTGCTTCATTCAAGAATATGAACTCAGTAGTTATAGAATCATACCCATGCAGATTCATTACCATTAAACTATCACATTTTCTGTTTATGTTGATTTCTAATTAATTCTCTCCTTAAAAAAAAAAAAAAAAAGAATGGCTCTCTCAGCCAGACCGGAGCACATAATGATTCCCACTGTTGGATGAACACTGTTGGATCTGTCTCATGAAAAACGCTGTTATTACCACCCACTAACTCATCAACAGGTCCTGGTTCTCTACAGAATCTGGGTCTCCATTACCCATGTCCACGCCTTCTTATCCTCTATTCACCTCCACTTGGGAACATGGCCACTTGGAGAAGGGGAAGCTTTCCCCCCAGTTAGCAACAGCTGGAGATGCTGATTCAGTACCTTACATTTTACACCCGTAGCAGAGTACTTCATGACAGATTTTCTACTTGTAGTTAGGAAAAAATCCCACTATTTTTGGTTCTACAAATGCTTTTTGTTGCAGTTTCAGCAGTAGTATCAACTATAGCTATCTGGTAGCTCATAGGAA
This sequence comes from Physeter macrocephalus, assembly GCF_002837175.3. Lineage (NCBI taxonomy): Eukaryota > Metazoa > Chordata > Mammalia > Artiodactyla > Physeteridae > Physeter > Physeter macrocephalus. The sequence continues at coordinate 35,870,689 of NC_041223.1, read as the reverse complement.
AACTAATTTGGTTTTCACTACTTTTGAAGAATCAACTTTGGAATTAGCCCTTAGCTTATTTAATTCATTTAATGGAAAAAAAAACGAAGATAATAGTGGGATTCTAAAAGGAAGGTTATAAGTGAAAACTATAATGCTGTTGCTCTAAATTATGTAGACTGTCAGTAGGCGTCACTAATGGCAAGAATTCAGAAAAATACAAAAAGGATTATATTCAAGATTGCAAAATGTTTTACTTTTTTACTCTTTTTATTTATTCTTATGACGTCTTACATATTTCATAACTTTCCTGTTTCTTCTCACCACCACCAACGCCCCCTCCCCCTCCACACACACACTCCAGTACAAGAGAATGAAAATTTAAAACCCCAAAGCAAACTAAAATTACTGCTAGAGGGAGGTGGGAGGAACAAAAGAGAAATAACATGTTCCCAAGAGCAAAGTACAGGTAGATCAATGTACAGTCTCTTCCAAGATTGCAATCTGAATGTAAATTCCCAAGTTATGTCTAGTTAGAACATTATCCTCTAATATAAAAATTAATAGGAAAACATGTTTTCGTGGAATACAAGATGCCGGTTCTGTTCCATGACACATAAAATTAACAAAAATTAGAGTGAATAACTAAATCAGGCAAAAATGTGTTCTTTCCTTTCCTTCTGATATCTGCTTACCAATGCAGAGTCTAAAGGTACTTGGTAGATAATCCCAGCTATTTACTTTGGTTGAAAAGGGTCAGTAGGATCTGGCTCTAACCTCCTTTTCTAACCTCATTTCATACCAGTCACAGCACTGCAGCCTCATTGGTGTCCCCTGTGCTCTTCCTCATGCCCTGTTCCTTCCCACAGTCTTTGCACTGGCTGATGCTCCACCTGGGGTGCTCTCCCTCAGGTTTTCATGGCCGAGTCCTTCTCATCCTCCAGGTCTCAGCTAAAGGGTAAGCTTCTTAAAGGAGCCTTTCCTGACCAGCATATTTAAAATAACTTCCCAGAGTTATTCTCTGCTTTACCCACCTGTTTATTTCCTGCACAACACTCATCATAATCTTTAATCATTTAATTTTTTGTTTACTTGCTTATTAGCTGATTAACGTCATGAGATCGGGAACCAGATGTCTTATTCATTCCTACGTTTTCTGCACCATGTGTAGTGTTGGGCACATCGTAGTTATCAGAAATTTTTGTTAAAAACCTTAATACTAGTCTCCACTATATATATATATATATATATATATATATATATATACATACATATATATATACACACATATGTACACACATATATGTGTATATATATACACATATAGGTATACACATATATATGTATATATATGTGTGTATAACATATATATAATGTATGTATATTAAATATATACTACATATAATATATATACTATATATAATATTATGTATATAATATACATATGTTTTATATATATATATATATACACACACAATGCAACCCACTTTCATCTTTCACTTCTAGTTCTGATGCCATAGCCTGTGCTTAGACAAAGCACAGCCATTGTCCACCAACTTGGCATCTAGTTCCAAATATTCATCATATCTTAGATTTCAGGAATTCTATATCTGCCATCATTTGCTAGCCATGTTCTTAATATTTTGAGCTGGCTTGATTTTAGTGGAAAGTCTAGCTAATTGCTACTTAATGTTAGGTCTGTTTTATTGCTGTGGTTTTATTTTAAAGTATTTATAGTATATAAATATTAGACTCCCTTCAGGAAATTATTATTCAGTTAAGAGAAAAAGAAAGATTTTCCAAGTTTTCAAAGAAATAGTTTCCATTAAAAACAGTATGTTTCCCACATAATAATGGTGGAGCCCTAACTGGGCTGTATTCAGCAGCTGGTGAATACATTCCTCTCTGAGACTATTAGGAATTTTGTGAACCCATTGGTCTGGGCACAAACTTTCAGAATATCAGAAGTTGATTCACTGGGACAAAAGATGTGGCAGACTCAATGATTTTAACTGCTTCAGGTCAGTTCATGTCTGTGCTATTGATATGACAAAAGACCAAGTAGAATGTGTGGGTGTCATGTGTCTAATACGGGCGCACACACACACACACACACACACACACACACACATGTGCTTATACATTTATATATTTAAATAGCATAAGTGAATTTTAATTCATTTAATGATTAAAACATTGGTATATGAAGACATTAAAATCATCAGATGATACACAGTACTTCAAAAATAGCAAAATCTATATAAGCATATATATAAACATGTTGCTCTTTTAACAAATTATTAGTCAAAAATAATAATAGAGGACTATGATAGACCTCTGTTCATCCAGGTATCATTGTTTAAGAATGTAAAGGAGTATTGTATACCAGTAAGCGATTATATTTATGTAAGCAGCTTTTGATATTTTGCTGTCTATACCTAATACTCCCAAGTTGCCCAGATGGTTCTAGAGATCTTAGCCATTGTCAGTTCTGCCCTAAAAGCTTTAACCTATGAACAAATAAGAAACATTGACTTTCAATATTTTCTGGGGTTGATTCAATAGAATTTGAAAGAAACTGCCAAGTTATTCAAGTTTTTAACATTAGATTTTCCTTAAAATGAATATTGCCAAACATTCCAAATATATATATATATATATATATATATATATATATATACATACATATATATATACACACATATGTACACACATATATGTGTATATATATACACATATAGGTATACACATATATATGTATATATATGTGTGTATAACATATATATAATGTATGTATATTAAATATATACTACATATAATATATATACTATATATAATATTATGTATATAATATACATATGTTTTATATATATATATATATATACACACACAATGCAACCCACTTTCATCTTTCACTTCTAGTTCTGATGCCATAGCCTGTGCTTAGACAAAGCACAGCCATTGTCCACCAACTTGGCATCTAGTTCCAAATATTCATCATATCTTAGATTTCAGGAATTCTATATCTGCCATCATTTGCTAGCCATGTTCTTAATATTTTGAGCTGGCTTGATTTTAGTGGAAAGTCTAGCTAATTGCTACTTAATGTTAGGTCTGTTTTATTGCTGTGGTTTTATTTTAAAGTATTTATAGTATATAAATATTAGACTCCCTTCAGGAAATTATTATTCAGTTAAGAGAAAAAGAAAGATTTTCCAAGTTTTCAAAGAAATAGTTTCCATTAAAAACAGTATGTTTCCCACATAATAATGGTGGAGCCCTAACTGGGCTGTATTCAGCAGCTGGTGAATACATTCCTCTCTGAGACTATTAGGAATTTTGTGAACCCATTGGTCTGGGCACAAACTTTCAGAATATCAGAAGTTGATTCACTGGGACAAAAGATGTGGCAGACTCAATGATTTTAACTGCTTCAGGTCAGTTCATGTCTGTGCTATTGATATGACAAAAGACCAAGTAGAATGTGTGGGTGTCATGTGTCTAATACGGGCGCACACACACACACACACACACACACACACACACATGTGCTTATACATTTATATATTTAAATAGCATAAGTGAATTTTAATTCATTTAATGATTAAAACATTGGTATATGAAGACATTAAAATCATCAGATGATACACAGTACTTCAAAAATAGCAAAATCTATATAAGCATATATATAAACATGTTGCTCTTTTAACAAATTATTAGTCAAAAATAATAATAGAGGACTATGATAGACCTCTGTTCATCCAGGTATCATTGTTTAAGAATGTAAAGGAGTATTGTATACCAGTAAGCGATTATATTTATGTAAGCAGCTTTTGATATGTTGCTGTCTATACCTAATACTCCCAAGTTGCCCAGATGGTTCTAGAGATCTTAGCCATTGTCAGTTCTGCCCTAAAAGCTTTAACCTATGAACAAATAAGAAACATTGACTTTCAATATTTTCTGGGGTTGATTCAATAGAATTTGAAAGAAACTGCCAAGTTATTCAAGTTTTTAACATTAGATTTTCCTTAAAATGAATATTGCCAAACATTCCAAAGGAAACATGAAACATCTCTTTCCACGACCAAAAGATTACATTAAACTTAAAGAATGATTCTATAACAGTCAAGTCCCAAGATCTGATACAAATGTGCTGTCCTAACTTAGGCAAGAAAAAAAGTCTCCATTTTCACTAGGTGAATGGATAACTGAAGTAAATGGCACCTAGAAAAGCTTTCATTATGTTATTTTGAATGATTTATTTCATAATTAAGCATCCTTAAAATGTATGTGATTTTAAACTTGGTTTCTCTACTATGTGTTCATAGATACAGTTCACTTAAAGTCAATTATTATAGGTACTTTCTGTTAAATATTTACTGCTTTAACATCGTTATTTTTTAAAAAAACACAAATAAATGGCTTATATTTTATATTTATTGCTTTCATCCATTCAATAATCAAAAACTCTTTAATGAAGGGACTTCCCTGGCAGTCCAGTGGTTGAGACTCCACGCTTTCTCTGCACGGGGTGCGGGTTCAATCCCTAGCCGGGGAACTAAGAGCTTGCATGCTGTATGGCCAAAGGGGGAAAAAAAAAAAACAAAACCTCTAATGAGGACCTATTCAGTAAGCAGCTACCCTGTGTAGAAGCTGAGAATTATCCGGAAAATTACGAAGAAATTATCTAGACCGATTATATTTCTGCCTTCGAGAAGCTTCCAGTCAATGCGAACGTCCTTGTAAAAGGAGAGGACATGGAAGAAAGGACAGATGTAAAAGTAACTTTGATTATAGAATTTCACCTGTCTCTTCTCCCTACCCTGTCTCCTAAGGCCACTACATAGAGAAGAGCAGACAGTGAATGTTGTGAAGACAAGAATGCTTTAGGGAGAATCTGTATGTTTCATTGGTTAAAAATAAATTTATCAAATTGGTTAATCTATTAACTTTTGATTATCTGAATTATAAAATCAATGTTACCTTCATGTGTTTAGCACTTCCTTTGAACTTAGTCGAGCCTATTATAAACCTAAAGTCTGTTAAATTTTGTACTTCTGGAAATTCTCTAGCCACAGATAAATGACTCTCAGAGGTAATTGGCAGCATGCAATAATGGATTTCTTCTGCATAGCAATTTACAGTAGATGTTAATATTTGCAGTTGGGCTGTAGAAAGGGATTAAAGTAAGGGAAATCCTTGAAGTTTACACTTAAATTGTTACAGAAACAGAACTTAGATTCCAATGCTGCAGTTGGTTTGGTATATCATAAACACTGAAAGTAACAAAGATTGTGTATTTTCCAAATGCTCTAGTACCATTTAAAACTCTATGTTCTGCACATTTTATCAAAAAGTTGAATTAACTATCATGACAATAGCCTTTAGGAACAGTTGCATCAGTTACACATCACAAGATTCAAACAGAGAAATAGTAGGAAGACTTGCCTAACAGCTAGAGAAACTGAAGTCACTTACACAGGGGGTATCGACAATTCAGACACTGAAAATTGGTTTAAGTTATGCATTAAGGTATACTCTTCACATTTAACTTTCGTATACAAGTTAAGAAAAAATACTTTCCTCTTTCCCAACTTTAGGAAAAGATATACAAATTTGACCATGTATTTGAAGCATTTGTAATCAGAAGGTCCCAACTTAAAGTTCCCATGAATTCTGCCCATTTTTTCACTTTATATTTACCCATGTTACACACCTAGAGTTTACTTATATATAAACAGATAGGTACCAGATATCAAAGATCTAGGTTCTAACCTTTGATCTAAGTTCACTATTTGTCCAGCAGTTTACAGCATTTCTTTGAGTCCTAGTTTGGGGTTCCAAAATACATAATTGTGATAGCTTCTACCCTTACTAACGGCAGTTTCCACGGTTAATTTAGCTTTCTATGAGATGCATGCAAAAGTGGTAAAAATTGAAAGCAAAAGTGATATAGAAACACAGAGTATTACTAAAATTAGCTGATAATGTATCTTTTCCTTATTTGGACTACTATTCCTTCTTCTGGCATCTTCGGCACCTCCCCCTTTCAAGGTCTCTTCTCTAATTAAAAGACTCTCACGTACATCTCTAGCAACCATCATGATATTAAGCTCCATCTACTAAGCATCACTTTTTGGACAGTTCACAAAATCTGCAAAATCAGTGATCCCAAACCACGTTTATATTTGTAGACCTTCTTATTCTATGTACCTTGCCACAGCCCTCCAACTGCGGCTTTTATTCAGCCGTCCCTTTCCTTTCTCTTCACTGGCCAGAACGTAAAACACAAATCCTCTTACTTATTCAGTCCACATTCTGTTGGTCAGCATATTTGATTGAGTCCACCTCCTAAATATCCTTGGAATATGCATCCCTCTCTCACCACATTGCACTGTCTCTGCTATATTTTAAGCTCTCATCAGTCTTTTTACCTTGATCCTTACGTTAGTCTTCTCCTAGCTTCCATGGCTGCCATGCTGCCAGGGAAATTGCCTTTCTGATATAGATGGGACTCTATCACTCACCAGATTGAAGTCCTCCAAATCTACAGAATAATTTCTTTGGCAGAGCCCACAAGGGGTTTCATAATCTAGATCTACCCTGTGCTTCCAATTTTCTTGATGTGCCTCATACCTCCATTCACCACTACTTAAGCATAAGTTGCATGGAACTCGTGCCAGTCTCCTTGATGGGGTAATTGTGGTGTTCCTGTTTCCAGCCCCATCATGGCCACTTACATGCTCATAATTTCAACACATTTTCTAAGATTAAGTTCAAACGTTAGATATTCTGTGAAACCTCCCCACCACCAACCCCTCCAATGCTCATATAAAATAGTAGTACAAAACATTGTTTGCAAAAAAAGTGATTCAGAAGTAGAAAATGAAGGTATAACTAGAGTGGGGAAAAAAGAAGCAGCATGACAAAGTAGAATTCTATTTTCTCTCTTAGAATTATAAGATTTTAAGACTGAAAGGGCTGTTACAGTCAATCTAGACCAAAGTTTTCTGTGGTTTCCATATAAAAAGTAAAAACTCTTGCCTTAAGATGAAGTTTGGGAAATTTGTATCTAGTTGTGTCATACCAGCTGCATAACTTGAGTGATCCTTGTACAGGGTTCAAGAAAGCAAAATGTCATGCTACTCAACTGTAAAAGAATCTAGAATCATAGAATCTGAGCTTCATAGTCTCAATTTTTCTTACTTCCCACAGCATAATACTTAACCCTTCCTGAAGAAATAAAGTTCGCCATTATTTGTACGTGCCCATATTCAAAATTCCCTGATTAAAAACAAACAGAAATTTTCTTTGCCAGTTAGGACAATTATATCTTCTTTAATTTTTCAAAACTCTGTTTTGTCAAAACTTTTGTCTAAAAAGGCAAAATATGGGGAAAAAAGAGTGATTGTAGTACCATGTGTGAGTTGAATGTGCTACAGTTCATCAGCAAAAGTTTTAAAGAGGGAATTAAGCAAGATACTTTGGCACATCTCATAATTTGGGGCAAAATTGTTACTAATCCTGGGACCCATACAGAGGTCTCTCTGGCAGAAGTTTCCAGACATTCAAAACCCAAAGTTTTAAATAAAATTTATTTCAAGATATATCAGTTTTTGAGGCTCAAAATATGTCATATGTCATATTTATTTTCATAACTGATCAATTTAAAGTTATAATTGACAAAAGTTTCAAGGGGCTTAAACTTACAATTGTGTTCCTTTGAGCAATTGCGTTTCAGAGATGAGATAGATTGATGTGGGTCAATCCAGTCCATCTTCATTTAAATTCAGTCACTTACTTTCCTGAGCTTGGAGTGATTTTCTTTCAAACTGAGGTCCCGTTTTCCATCAGTAATTCTTATGAAAAGGTTTTACAGGTTTTGACCTACACCTCTCACTTTTTGAAATGGGTCGATTAGATTCCGAACACATGGAGCTCTCTTCACCCCTTTCTTTTTTAGGGTCTTTCCCAGATTAAAATTATGTACACATTTTCTGTCAGTCTCCAATGCTGGAGTTCCTGGCATGAAAAATGACCCTGTTCCTTGGAAGGCAGTAGTCACTTACAAGTCCCCCAGGTCCTGTAATGTCTAAACCTCCTGTACCACTTTAGATGTCCGCCCCACCCCGCAGAGGAGCATGTACAGGAAGAGCAGACTTCCCTTCCCCCACACATTTCCTCAGTTTATTTACAAAACGTCTTGGAATGAGAATGAGCTGCTTGTGGTTCCTGTGGCTGATTCAGGGATGGTTTCCTCCAGGCAGAGAATGCTGGTCAACCAAATGACCTTTCTGCAGCTGACCCATGCGCCCCTGTGGGAAGGCTGATCGGGCTTATGGGTACCCCTTCTAACTAAGCCTGGTGGGATTTGTTTTTGCAGTAAAGAACTTAGCAACAATCAAACATCACTGTGAAGACAGACTTAGTAATTGCAAGGTCCCTCCCCGCACCAACAGTAGTCAGAGAAACACGGGGATGCCTTTGCACTCTTGTGCCTCAACCTTGCTTCTCATAGGGTCAGGATTATTCCCTTCTGAATTCCTGAAGGGACAATAAAGCTATTAATATTGTATATGAATAGAGAATACATTAGGAGAAGAAATCATCCCAAACACCAGCTACATGAGAGATGCACCTCAGTCAGCAATTTTCCATGAGCTCACACATAGGTGCCTATGACCAGTTAATAGTCATAAAAAAGGTTTAAAGTTGTGAAGATCTCAAGTAAACATGAATCTTCCAAATGTTTGTATTTGTTCAGACTTGCTAATGAATATTCTCACCACACATATTGGTGACTCTTAGAAACCTTGGGATTCTCAGGGATATGTGTAGCAGTAGCCCTTAGAACGGACTGGTCATGTCCTCACCAAATATATATTTCACTTAAGTAAATGAAAGATGAGAGCACAAAAATTATAAGACTTCTCTCCCAAAAGATCAAATATTGAATATAACTTATAGTAAATATTATTATAAATACTTACATATGATCCATGTGGAACTACCGATAAGATAAATCACATTTTCACCATTATATCAATTTGAACTGATAAATATTAAACTCATGTGAGAAGAAATGTTTCAGGAAAGCATTGGCAAGGAGTGAGGAGCTGAATAGTTACATAGTTGCAGAATCAGTTTGCTTTGAATCAAAGAGTGAAATGGTGTTCTCTAATAGACCAGATGAAAAAGATATCTTAAAAATTAGTGTCATTACTCAGATTAAGCCCCAGTCTATGTTGTCATCCTTATTTGAAGACATTAGAGACATCCACCACATAAATGAAAAGCAAAACTAATATGTATTGATTTCAATGAGTGAGCACAAAATACCTGTCTCTAATCTGCCAGGGTGCTAGTTCAGTGAGGATACTTCCACTAGGTATATACTATCTATAAATATTTTGAGGCAATATATTCTTATTTTTCAAATGCTCAAATTTTAAGAACTTTGAAATTAAAACAATATATGTATGTATTAAAGGGAAATACCAGATCACAGAAAAGAGGGAAAAATTCCCAACTTATTCACCCATTACCACCAAATTGAAAGCTAATAAAAGAAAATGTGTATCCTGCCCAGAGAATGTGATTGAACTTCTATATCTATGATTTAACTTTCATTTTTGTCTTTCTACATTTGTCCCCCTAGTGCATCCTAACGTCAGTCAAGGCTGCCAAGGAGGCTGTGCAACGTGTTCAGATTACAATGGATGTTTGTCATGTAAGCCCAAACTATTTTTTGTTCTGGAAAGAATTGGCATGAAGCAGATTGGAGTGTGTCTCTCTTCATGTCCAAGTGGATATTATGGAACTCGATATCCAGATATAAATAAGTGTACAAGTAAGTGTCTACACAAAATTATGTTTTTATCTCATCCTTGGGGGACTTTCCAGATTTGAAATGGCCTCTAGCCATATTTGTAATATTCAATGGTAAGTAAATAATAATATTTACCTGACACTTAGGCTAAACCGTACTTGAACTTAGCCCTCAGGGCAGGAAGATTTTCACCACTATAAAAAATACTCCCGTTTTGAGGGGTGTTTCTTTCATCGTAAAAACAAAAACGGAGAACATGGTAATCATTCATTGAACCTGTAGAAAGGTACCACAAGCACCAGTGCCACATGAGTTCCCACCACCATCACAAAATCCAAGTATTTAATGACTGAAAGAAGTAATTCAGCTATTTTCGCTTCAAGAAGGATTCTGGTACAGCAACTGAAACGTTTATTTATCAGTTGGAGTTAAATGTTGGAAACACTCTCAGATCACATCTCATCTGGACTGAAAGTTTACTCTCCACACTGTAGACCCAGTAACCTTTCGAAATGTAAAGTAGGAAATATCACTACTCTAGCATACATCACATGTGGCTGCCTTCCTCTCCATACTCAGCTCCTACGACTGCCCCTCAACCACTTTGCACTAACCTCACTGGCCTTCTTGCAAGATCTTCCCACTTCAAGGCTTTTGAAATGACTGTTGTACACTCACCGTCGTGGCAGTTTGGAAAACTCTTTGCCCACACCTTTGCTTGGCGGGCTCTCTCCTTCCATTCAAGATTCTGCTCAGATGTCACCTTCTCACAGAGGCACTCCATGACCGTCTTGTCCAAAATAATCAACCTCTTCCCTTCATCAGTCATTTTTTATATCTTTTTCCTACCTTTTGTTTTTGTCGTGATTTTTTTCCAGAGCACTTATCACTCTGGAAGTAGACTGCTTAGTTTCAAAGACCACTCTGCTCTGTGGTCCTGAGCTAATTACCTAACCTTTCTGAATCACAGTTTCCTTCTCTGTAAAATGAGAATCATAACAGGGGCTACCTCACTGGGTTATTGTAGGGTTTAAATGACAATATTGTAAGATACTTGTAGCAGTGTATGACATACAGTAATCACCAATATAAGGATCAACTATCATTATTGTTTATTGTATCTCCCCTCCTAGAATGTAAACTTTGTGAAGTATTGGGCCTTATCTCTCTTTTGTATGCCGCTGTCAACGTACCTAGAATAGGGCTTGGCAGACAGTAGGCAATCAAATATTTGTTGAATTAACAAATAGACCTCAAGAGCAGCACAAAGGCAATATCCTAGTACATTTCATTAAAGTTCTAATGAAACATTTTCACTATCATTTAATATAAATAGACACTTGGTCTTATAAGCATTCTTGTCAACATTTTTTTCATAAGGCAACAAATACAATAATTTTGAGATCAACGACTGGTGTACATCAACTAAATGACTATGGAGGAATCTTTAATTTGGTTTGGCAAAATAATTTCGAGCCTAAGTGTTTGTTTGACATACAAGTTGCATGTGCCTGTGTTGTAAGCATACAGAACTGGACCAACAATAAATAGTTAACTGACGCTAATGGAAGCATATTTCTCCTTTCTTTTTTCGTTTTCAGAATGCAAAGCTGACTGTGATACCTGTTTCAACAAAAATTTCTGCACAAAGTGTAAAAGTGGATTTTACTTACACCTTGGAAAGTGCCTTGACAATTGCCCAGAAGGGTTGGAAGCCAATAACCATACCATGGAGTGCGTCAGTATTGGTGAGGAGGAGCTCTAAGACTTAGGAGGGATGAGAAACACCAGAGATGATAATGTCAGTCTCCATGGAAATGCTCTCAAAGTCCTGTCTCACAAGAGCCTGAGGGACCAGCTCTAAGAGGCTTGCTCCCTCCTTCTTTACAAAGATACCATCCTAATGGGCCTTACTCAGCGTGTATCACAGTAAATTTAACACCCTGTGCATGCACCGTTATTTCTTAGGCACTATCGATAACTGTTTCAACTATTGTGATCATTACAGATTTATTTTGTATCATTATCTAATGAAGTTTTACTTACAGTAATTTATATGTATACATGCACACTTCCATATATATACATATATGTGTATATATATATACATATATGTATATACACACACACACACACACACACACACACACACACACAAATTTGATCTTGAACTAAATTTCCACCTTAGGTTAAGAGTTTCCACCTAGATCTAATGTCAACCAGTGACCAAACTTATTTTCCAAAAGGAGGAAACATATTCTCTGGATACAGCCCTTTAATACTCAGTAGATGGATCAAAGACTTAGAGAACCGGATCTGATATGGTTAAAAAAAGTCTCACTTTTTGCTCTCACACTGCTTTGCTGAAACGCCCTGCTTGCACAGGTATTCAGAGACAAGGAGAGGATTTTGGACTTAAACTGACAGAAGGACCCAGTCCCAGGGCCTGATTAATTGCAGGCTGAGTTTCCTGGAGGGGAGGTTCCTCAGACAAGTTGTTTGTCTAATAACGGATCACTGTCAGGCTATATTTTCCCTGTTTTAAATGGTGTGCAGCTACTACAGCTACGAGCTTGGTGAACAGTTGGGGAGCAGATGCTAAACCAAATGGGGAAGCAGCGTACTAAATCTCAGAATCCCCTGGGCAAGAGCTGCCAGAACCTTTTGATACTGCAGTGCTGTTGGCAAATGCACACAATTGTCCCCTTGATTCAGTGCAAGATAGTCTCCAGGACACCCCTGGGCTCCCCACAGACAGATCCATTAGAATCTTAAGTACTGGAGAAATAACTCTAAAGTGGTGGTTTAACCGTTTCAGGTCCACATGAGACATTTATTTCTAAACAAAGTTTTTGTGAGAAGGAAACAAATAGATGATATTTTAAAAATAATCTCAGAAGCATCTGGAAAACAACTTTCCTGAAACAGCTCATGGCTCAATTTGGTTCCGTCTTATTTTTTCCTCTAGTCAATAAAAACACAGAAAAATAACTTAGAAATAGGGTAAAAGGTACATGAGAAAGCACTTCAAGTTCATCTCTCTGTAGGTCCTGAGGGCTGATGATTAGAGGTGATAACTTCCAAACTGTGGAGAAAATAGGAAACAGTTCTGAAATTATTCAGGGACAGAAATTCAGGATAAGTTGTGGAAAGTTTGTGATATTGCTCTACCCAGGAAAGGGGCGAATGTTTAGATTTTCTTAGTTGTTGAAGGTGTAGCATCAGTCCTTCAAAGGCCATTTATTTAAATGTGTTACTGCTTTCCTATCAGAGAGCATTTAACACCTGGCACTGTTGGATTAGCTATTAAGGCTTCCTGGTAATTTGTAATACTATTTAGACAAAGACTGTTTGGTTAACACAATTATGTTTAAGAAATTCATATATTTCAGAATAGGGGTTAGCAATCTAAAAGCCATTTAGTGAATCAGGCTCATTGAACAGATAGGTGTAAATGACCTAGGACATAGGAATAGGCAAATCAACAACTTTAGTTCCCAGCTGGCTCTTGTTGCTTGCTCCATAAGGGATGTCTCCCATCACGTGGTATCTGGCCTACAAGCACTGTGTGGACCATGCCCGTGGGCTTGCCTCAGAGTTTCACAAAAAATGATGACTTGCTTGATGATCACAAAGGACCATTAAAGGCTGTTCCTTTAACAAATATGAAAACTAGGACCCAGAGAGCTGAAATGGTGATCCCAAGGACACAATGTGAGTTATTGTCAGTGCTATAATTAGTACCTCTACTCTAGCTCTCTAGGGCAGAGGTTGAAGAATGTGTCTCTCCCTTTGCTAAAATCTATACTGCATGACTTGTTTCTTACCCAGATTTTAAATTGAGAGAACACGTCATAAACAGAGAAAACACCACCTTCATACAGAGCTAGGGTAAAAGATTTATGTCACAACATACCCACTCCTCATGGTTTGCAAGTCAAATTAAGCAAAAATGTCGACTGAATCCAATTTTATAGGAGAATGTATTTCTTCCACTTTGTGCTCCAGAAATTTGCTTCCTTTCTGCACTGTCATTCTGCCATCCTCATTGCTCTTCTTGGAGAGTTGGTGCTGTTCAACTAGTCACAGAGGGAAGATATCTAGCTCCAAACAGTGAGTAGCAAAGAACATGGCCTTGCTATGTTCTCTCTGGAACCATGCAGTCAGGCAGCAAGAATGAGAACAAATGAATAATGTTGTAAGACCATTACTGGTGAAATATCCAATTCAACTTTTCTTCCAATTCAAGAATCCCTTTTACAGCATTCCAGGTTGATTATCAACCACACCATGACCACTTCCAGGGACAAGGAGCTAACTACATTTTTGAGACACTTGTTTCATTAGTGAACAGTTAAACGTTCCAGTGTTAAGATTGGTCTTAATACAGAAGATAGAAGAAATGCAGTTTCTGTTTTTTTCTTAATTACCTCTTAACCAAATAGTGCCCCAGATCTATATTGTTCATTTAATGACCTGAATACTACTTAAATCAACCTATTTGTTGCCTTCACATGATCAACAAAGTTTCCATTCTTTCCAAAAATATTTTTTGGATGCTAACATTAAAGGTTCATTTGAAAGTATTTAGCTAAGAAAATTTCTTCTCCTCTCAAGGCCTTTTAACTATCCCATCTTATTAGAGCTCTTTGTATCTGAACTCGCTAGTTGTGAATATTTTTCCTCCTTCTTCTTCAATGGAATAATCTAAGATTGGCACTAAAATTTTATTTTTAGAACCATTCATCATCTGACTAAAGACTCATAGCTACCTATGTTGTAATTTTTTAAATCTGTTTTTCTTAAGTCTAGGTGTACATTTGCCTAGACCACCTTTGCTTTTATGAAAATCACCAAAGTTTGGATCATTTCCACATCACGTAATTTTTTTCTAATTTAGTCCATGTAGTTCTGGCATTGAATGAATACTGGACAAAGTTACAGCTCACAAACTTGGATTTTTATTTTTCCATTTGCTTTCTTGGAGGTGTTTTTATTTGTATGTGCAAAGCTCCCCTACTTTTTAATGACTAATATTGGGATCAGAGATATGACCTTAACTGGCAAGAGATTATGATATCATTAAGTGATTTGGTTGCTCTGTTCTTTAACCAACTGAACATGAAGACTCCTTTGAAAGTGGTTCAGTAAAGTTCATTTAAGTTCATAGAAACTTAAATTCACTTATCTAATCATTTCCATTCAACTCTGTGTTGCATTCAGATACCTGAAAGTGACTGAAAAAGCATGTGAAAAAAATGTATTGTGAATGGTTTTAAACTTCTGAAACATTTAGGTTATATTTCTTGAGGTTGTATGAAAAATAGTATTCTGCTCTAAAATAAGGATTCTTTAAATCAGAAGGCAGCAAGGTTACTGGGAATTTGTTTTTGTGGAGAGAGAGTCATATCATCTGAAAGAGTTACTGTTGCAAGCCGTTTCCGTTGTAAGTCAGGAAATTTTATGAACATAAATATAAGAATATCACCTTGCAGGTGTTTATTTTTATTAGAAGTGCAAAAATCTGTTATAATACCTTGTAAAGCCAAGATTGAAAAGATTGATACACACAGAAAAAAGGAAAAATCTACAAAAGTTTTAGAAAAAGTATATCAGTTCATCCTAGAAGTCAGCCAGTCAGGTGAATTCTAGAAGCAGTTTATCAGCTGAAATTGACCCAGAATTCACTTAAAATAGATACTGCTATGCCTGATCTACACCCATGAATAAATGACAATATTTAAGTATGCAAGAAAAGGCACATGAAGTAGAAAAAGCAGTGAGTTGTAGGCCAAGGACCTGAATTCATTTTTTGCTTAATCACTCTCTAGCACAGAAGTTCTCAAAGTGTGTTCTCAGTACCTGCAAACGTGCATCACGTGTATCATTAGAAATGCAAATTCCCAGGCCCCACCCCAGGCAACTGAATTGGAAACTCTGGGTGGTGAGAGGTCCAGCATTCTTTGTTTTAGCAAGTCCTCCCTGCAGGTGATTCTATTGCACACTAAACTTTGAGAATCGATTCTCGAGTAGGTAATAATGACTAACCTATCAAGTTATGGTCAGGATCAATCAATAATTGTAGCAGTGCTCTAGAAATTTAAAGCATTGGTCAGTTGTGAATAATTACATTCATGCCTGGGTTAATCGTATCTACAGTGGAAAGTAAACCCAATGCAAGAGTGAGTTTACCTGATAATATGAGGACCAAAAAGTGGAAAACATTCTATTCCTGCTTTCACTTTCTCTTTGTTTTATCTTTAAGTCATCTTGCCCAACTTTGTTCTGCAGGATTTCTGCTCAGAATTTGGGCAAGTATTGATGAAAGCAAGGCTTCTTGTTTATTTAACAATTGTGAAACTATGTGTGAGCAAACTGAGGCTGTTTCTGGTGTTCTGTTTCAGTGCACTGTGAGGCCAGTGAATGGAGTCCTTGGAGTCCGTGCACGAAAAAAGGAAAAACGTGTGGCTTCAAAAGAGGGACTGAAACACGGGTCCGAGAAATAATACAGCATCCATCAGCAAAGGGTAACCTGTGTCCCCCCACCAGTGAGACAAGAAAGTGTACAGTGCAGAGAAAGAAGTGTCAGAAGGGAGAACGAGGTACAATCATACTAATAACGTGTGCTTGTTTGAATCCTCATGATTTGATGCAAATTTCACTTTATTTCTTAGGAAACATTTATTATTATCACTCATGTCTGAAAACCCTAAAATGTGTACCAAACAAAGAATATGTTGGCTGTAAACTACAGAATATCGATGTGGTAATTTTTTAAAATGGAGCTTGATATCAGAACTTTACACAAAAGTGTGCTAATTGAATCTTAGGGAAGGGGGCTGCATTATAAGCATATAACATATGCCTATATCTTCCTTTTGGGCTATTATCTTTCCTATCATCTACCTTCCTAGTACCTGGAAAACTTAGGGGAAGCCTAAGAAACACAAGGTCTAATAACATTTGGTACACGAGCATGGTGAATACCAGCCATCAGCTTACTCCTTTCTTCACTGCCTACAAACCAAAGTAGTGCAATTAGATGTTAAGCTTTTGTAGCTGAACATATTTTAAAGGTTACATATTTTATGAGTATAATACAAGCATTCGTGACATTTTATCCCCAGATTTTTTTTCATATTACAGTAATTTCATACAGCAGATTATAGAACCTACCAAATCAATATTAAATAACTCTGTGTAAGGGCTGTTCTGAAGTCATATGAGTGCCAAGGAAAAATATATCATTTAATCTGATGCTTTAAGGTGATTAAACTTCCATATAGAAGATCTGCAGTTGTTGACTTTTAAAATATAATTTTTCCATCTTTCTCACTAATCCTCAGCACCACTGCCTACAAATATGTTATGTAGCTATTGGTGAGCCTATAAATGATCCTCTCAATTAATTGCAGCTTGGCTGACTCTGTAGTTGAACTTCCTTCGCTTATTTCATTCATTCATTCATTCATTCAACATCATTTTATTGAATTTTTATTTTATGGCCACACATGGTGCTAAGCCCTGGGGATTCACAACTGAATAGGGTACCATCTCTATCCTGAAGGTATACTCAGAGTCCAGTAAAAGGTTGAGATGTTTAAGCAGATAATCACAATATCACATAATAAGGGAGGTTTGGTGTGTGGAAAATTTCGATGGAAACACAGAAGAGGATGCTGTGAAAACTTGAACTTTGCTCATACAAGAAAGAACTTGGGTCACCCGTACTTTGCAGTGTCTTTCACTGTACCAAAAGACCAAATTGACCATCATCAGGATGGATACAGCCTGTCGTTGCCATTAGTAATCAAGTAGTTAATGTGATAAACTTTTTGAATACATGGATTATTTTAAGGGAACTTTAAGTTTTTGTAAATTTATAAGAGGTTTTGATTAAAATTAGGTTGAAGGAATGAAAGTTGGCTAGTGAAAAAGGTCTTTCTGGCATTTGTTACCAATTAATTTAAAACATCTTAGATTTTAAAAGTTGGATTTGGAAATCAAATATTTCGTCACTCTACTTGTTGGTAAGCTCCCATAGCCGTACATTTACTTATGTTTACTAAATTTTCTTAAAATTTAATGACTTACAGGTGGTCTTTGTTCATATTATTCTTTCCACAAAGATTCTACATTACTAATCAGTATTTAGTATACTTTGCTTTTAAAATATAAGTGAAGAAAATCTCATCCCATAGAAAAATTAAATTATGACACTAATTACATTTTCTTCTTTTATTTGAGGATGTGGTCTTCTAATATATTTTGCTAGCACTGACTTAAACATTAACATTGAAAATGTTAGTTTTTAAACTAGCAACAACTAAGATAAGTAATGCCATAAGAAGTTTAAAATAGTAACCTGTAACATAAGCTTGACTTAAAAATTTCTTTCTGGTCCTTGTTTCTTCCCCTCTGAGTAGGATACAGTGACATTTTATGTTTACAAAGAAAATGTTATACAACTAGAAAATTTTAGGTGCTTTGTTCTTTTTCAAATTTGATAATCCATAGACTACTAAGTAGGAAATGTGGATTACATGTATAATTAAATTCAAGATTTAGTTTCATTTTTATTTAATTTTCATTCATCTTTTTATATGCCTGTCAAAAATGATTTCTCAAGTAGCCTAGAAATGTAAGATAGGAAGGTAACCACTTCTCCCTTCATTCCTTACTTCTCTAACCTATTAGTTTTCTTAACTTCTCTTAATGGTAACTCAAATATCAAAAATATATCTATTTGAATATGAAGAAACCAAACAGAAAAGTAATTATGACCCCTGGACATGCCACTGTATCAAATATCACATCAAAATAATAACACTACCCAGAGTCTTCTCGTTTATATTGTCTATCTCAGAGCTATACAATAGTGATAAATATAAACACAATAAAGTGATGAAGACATGATTTCTCCTACCACTAGAATAGCTATTACTTGAGTTGCACCTAAATGATTGTAGATTCATAAAATAACATCATTTAGGTTCATGGCTGAGCATTTTCAGATGAGAAAGCTAAAAGATAAGGTTTTTTTTTTTAAATGTAGCCTGAAAATCTTGAATTTAAACTTACATCTATCTTCCCTGCCCAAGAGGTTAACAATAGACAGAAGTAGATCACTCATATTTGGAAAAGGTATGGAGCATGTGTTCAGGAAGTTTTCTGCTGTGTTGTAATTGCCAAAGGCAAGGTCTCCAGGGAAGAATGATAAGATCCAGAAATGACTTTCTAAAATGTACACAAAGAAGAAGCTGAATAGGAGGAACTAGTTTTTAGTAACAGAATGGATTATTCTAGTTGTGAGATGCATATTTATATATATGAAATTTTCATATATATATGAAAAATTGGTTGCAAAATCTTACACATACACACATTTTTCTATACTAATATTCTTCTCATGCTTAGAATAGTTATAGTAAGTTAATCTGAGGAGATAAATGTCATTTCTGTAGCCCCAAATCTAAACTTTTATCTGATGTACTACTTGTTTGCACATTTAGGATTATTTCCCTTTACCTGGCATGCTGCCTTTTAATATCTTAACTTCTCCATCAATTACTAGCTTTAATAAGAAGTTATTACCATTGCAGTAGTTTCTAGCTTGAGCCTATCTCAATTGAATTATATATCTGAAATGTCAAAGATATATAATATTTATTTTAAGAGATTATGAAGGCTAACATATATACTAGTATCACATATGCCTTAAAACAATATATTTTAAATAGAAGTAAACAAGGAGAAAATGCACTTTTAATGGCTGCCGACTCATACTTATTAACTCATTTGATATATTGCTTGTAACCATCTTAGATAAGGGGAAGTGAAACAGAACAGGGGAGCATATATGTGTCTGCATTTGATGCAAAAGAGTGATTTTTTTTGTTTGGGTTGGAAGGCAGGGTACAAAGAAAGGACGATCACCAAAATGTTTCTCATTCATTTGTACATTTCTTTAATTAACTGAAGAGAATTTCCTGTAGGTTCTGGGTTTTGAGGCAATTCACAAAGAATGAAAGAAATTTTGTTCTTTGGTGAATTGCATGAAGATCCTAATTAATTACATGTAGTACATGATCTTGGGATAGAAAGGAGAGAGAAGAACAGAGTCATGGAAGAAATGGGGCAGGGTCTACTTTCTTGGTGTAAAGAAGAAATAGCATCCTTCCTAGCAGAGAAGGAGAAAAGGAATCCATTAAAATATAAATAAATAAAATGTCCAGAGACATTTCAAGGGAAGAAACAAGTGTGGGAACTATTGCATTATCTGAACATACTGAAGGTCACCTTATGTGCCTTCCCAAAATTAAAAGTACAGTTGTAAAGTTCTACTAGGTTTTACATAGAAGAAAAGTGTTATATGTTAACTTACAAATTGCTGTTAATCATGTTTTCAAATACCAGTATTATAAATATGCATTATATTTATCATGAGCACTATATTTAAAGTTACAGTAAAATTTGTTTTTAAAAAAGGAAACAAATAAAAAAATGAGTCTGCTTTGTTCCCAGGTTTGCACCTCTGTCTTTTAGTTTACTTCTTAAAATCTTTATAACAACTACTCCAGTGATGAAGAGTTGAGTTTTCTACAGGAAGGATTCATATTAAAGATTCAGTCAAATTCAAAACAAGACATTTAGCCAAGATTTTCAGAACAGTTCTCAAAATCCAAATAGAAGGAGTCATTAGCTTACAATTGTAGGATGCCAACTGGCTTGGAGAATTTTGATGATGGCCTCTCATCACCATCATCATGGAGGAGGACCAGCTGGCCTACAGACACTCATCCTGTTTAAGCACTGGAGGATGGGAACTTTCTGCTCTTCCTCTACACCCAATCAGTACACTAGCCCTTTAACATAGGTCAGAGAAAATTCGACAAAGTACAGAGCTGAGATAAGAACGGCATTAAAGACTGTGGTTTTCAACCAGGCATGATTTTGCTCCCCAGGGCACACTTCTCATTGTCACACTTGGAGGAGGGGGATGCTACAGGCATCTAGTGGGGAGAGGCTGCTAAATATTTTACAATGCAGAGGACAGCCTCACATCAAAAATTATCTGCCAGTAGTGCCAAAGATGAGAAACCCTGGTATAAACTCAACAATCTCTCTTTGTTATCCCTCTTTGAGGCCATGTTAGTCCTTACCCAAATGGGTTTTTTGTTTAGATTCTGGGAAGGACCAGTGAAAACCTTTCATTGCCACCAATGGAAACCTACACATGGTGCAGACCTTTGGTAACAAGAACAATTTGGTGAAACAGAGGGGAAATTTTTGCCCCCCAATCATTACAAAGGTAATAATCAATTTTATGGAAAATTAATATTCTTTGAATTTCAAATATTCCAGTACCACACGAAAATATTTAGCTATGTTTAAAACCTTCAAGAAAGGTAGTCTATTGCAAATAAATAATGCCTTTCACTCTGAGCAATGTTCCTTAATACAAATGTATGGACTTTCTCTTAAAGGCTAAGCCCAGGTTTTCATTTAATGTCCCCAATGGAGAGGCCTGTCATTTGTTTAATCACTATGTAGCTCTCTCTCCACTGAGATAAATTATGTGGCTACAGTCATCTCTTGTTTTTTAATACACTCCTATCTACTAGGTTTAAACCATATGAAACTGCCATTTTTGTTGATTATAAATGGTCAAATATAAGCAGTTTCATAGGGTTCAACCTAATACTCCAAAATTTTCTCTCTGAATTTTGTAAATACTAGAACTAGACCTAGAGTACCATTGTTACTGACGAAAACATTGCAGTTTGTATATGCCACAACTTAATTTAAATATTAGGCTTTTAATATTAATACAGGTATGCTATTGTTTTTGAAGGATGTAGGCACTCCTAACCTCTGAAGATCCTCATAAAAATATGGTTTATCTTTGGGTCCTTTTCAGTTATGCTCACTCATGGCCTATGCACTGATTTATTTGATTACGTATTTTCTCCTTTGCCATATTACTCAACTCTTATTCTTCTTTGTTTCTTTCCCACCAATTACAGCTTAATCTTTGAAGCATCAAATCAGCTTGCAAATTTCACAGCTATGTGTCAGAATTTATTATCCATATAGTTAAAGAGTGTTATCACCTCTGTGACAGGCGCCAATTTCTTTCATTGATTCCTCTGACATTGACATTACAGTGGCAGGATCTTTGCAAGCATTCTCTGTTGCCCAGGTTTGTGGGTTGAAGACCATGCTAAGATGGTTTATATATGCACAGTTTACTTCCCTCTGTAATAATGGAGCTGAAGGATCACATCCAGCACCTAGACAGATTTTGGAAAAAGTAAAATGACAGTTACTAGGTTTCTTGCCTTGAGCACATTTTACAATTACATTGTATGTTCTTAAATTTCTCAGTGTTAATGAAAAGTTCTGCAGAAAATAAGAAGCCTTTTATTTCATGTTTTGCAATCCCAGGTACTATACCATTTTTTATAATTCAACCAGCAGTTATTATCTTTTTAGAATCAATACCAAGTTCATACCATTAAATTTTCGTAGGCTCTCTAAGATTTTGGGGACATTCATAGTCGTCAAAATTCATGGTGGGCATTATTCACAGTGGGAAAATATTTAAGTGTTGTTATCTTTGTAGTCCCTACCTTGCTTTGGTGGTAGAAAAATCATTTTTAGGCTTCTGTGCTGTGTTGGTGTGTATACTGCAGCATCTCTATTCTAAAACAATCTTTATAATAAATTATTCTTGCAAATGCTTATACTTTCTGAGATTTCCTTGTTGTGATTTTTATAAATATCTAATGCTTTTCAACCCATTGGTATGTGTAACATAACACCCACTGGTCAGTCTGTTGAACAGAGCAGTAGCTGTAGTAAACAAAGCATTCTTCAGCCCCCAACCAAACAACGATCTTGCCATTGTTTAGCTCCTGTGCATCGGGGTGAAGTTGTTTCAGTTAGCTTTTGCTGCATAAGAAATAACCCCAAAACACACAGGCTTAAAACAACCACCATTTATTTAACAGTAAATGTGAGTGGGTAATATGGGCTGGGATCCACTGTGCAGTTCTGGCTGACTCCCTCATGTGGCAGACTGGTTGAGGACGGAGGAAACTGCTGTTTCTATCATCCTCAAGGTAGCTAGGGGTTCTACAAGGTTCTAAGAGGGAGAGAAGAAGCAGTTCCTCTTGAGTTTGGGTTCAGAACTGGCACAATTTTACTTCCACCATGTTCTGTTATTCTATGCAAGTTACAAGGCCAGTCCTGATTCAAAAGTTGAACTAGATTTCACCTCTTGGGGGAGAAGTCCCATAGTTACTTTGCAACTTGGCATGCACATACAGGGATGAGTGGAGAATTGTAACAGTTTTTTCCATCCTCCACAGAGGTCTTTCTCTTGTTTGCAATTAGATGAGTGTGATTGCTCGTTTATTCAACATTCTCTTCCTATCTAATGCAGTGTCTCTTCCTTTGTAAAAACACTCAGTGGTTGATACAGGAGATGGTATATAGGAGATTATTTCTACTGTATTTTCCAGTTTGTAAAGGGCAGAATAGGAAGAATAAATAAAAAGCCAGGCCAGGATACCTTCATACACTCAACACATGTTTATTAAAGCACCAGCTATGTGCTAGGCACTTTTAGGTGCTGAAGATATAGCAATGGACAAGAAAGACAAAAGTCCCTGCCATCATGAATCTAGATCTTGGTGTCATGGTTTATGTTGGTCCACAAAGTAAAGACAATCGATGATCAGCTCACTTGTAGCATATGCTTGTGTGGACAGTTTTCATCTTTGCGATTTTTTTCTGTGGGTAGCTGCAGTTTCATTAGTTTGCTAACACATTTACAAAGACATTTGTTTATGCTGGCAAAAACGAAATATCGCTGCCTACTTTTTGTTTTGGTCTCAAGGCAAATCTATTTTTCTGTGACCACCATGTTGATATGCTAATATGTTTTTGTGAGATGGCTAAGTAGGGTTAAAGGTACAGCTTGTGGCTGTGGAACAGAGCTGACTTAACAGGCCCTTTGGAGAAATGACCCTGAGACCCTGGCTTCATGTGCAGCCTGTTGTAGCCAACTGAGATCTCTGCCAATTAGGAGGGTTCCCTAGAGACAGCCTCAGAGAGCATCAGCATAAATTTAAATTCTGGACCCCCAAGTATGGTTTCCAAAAGGGCCTTCTTGTCCTTTGCTAATTACAAAGTAAACATTTCTCCAGCAAAAAAGACACTTCCTCCTTTCATGCTCCTGTCCTCCTTCCCACCTCCCTAACACACTCACTCTTTGAAACTGCTGGTGTTGCTGAAACCTCTTTGGCAAAGAAGACACCCCACATTTGAAGGCACAAAAGAATTATTCTTTCCATAGATCATTATCTTATTCTCGTTTTATCGACTCCAGTAACTTCTTAGTAGAAGTGTTACAGACTAACTTTGTAGATTGTTACAGCCTGACAGAAAAGACTGGTTACCTCTTCCACAGGCCTCCCAAGAGGTGTGACCAATCAAATACAGCCAGGTTACAATTAAATTCCCTGACCTCATTGAAACAGAAACATTCTCAAACTTGTTTACATTAAAACCGTATCATTTTTAGCACCACAAAAGGGAAAGACCACTCAAATGGTTTAATTCTTGTACATTGCTGTCAAAGCAGACCCCAGATAGAATGTGGTATATTTTTGTACTAATGACAAATCCAAGCGTAAAGTTTTCGGCACAGTGGCTGACATCAGTGTACATTAACATGTACAAAATGGGTGTAAATGAGAAATTCTTCATAACTTGTTATTCCACTTAGTTTCTGCTCTCTTCCACAGGTACTTCACTTGCCATTTAATTTTCTATTCAGTTGCCTTTTCCTTTTGGTTAAAGCACCCCATTCCTCATGTCCTAAATTGGAAATGCTTTTCTATCATTTTTCTTACTGTTTTTCAGTTTTTCCAAAAAATTATTTGCAAATGTATGTAATTATTATTTTAACAGAAAAACAATATCTGAGTGTTTATCTTTCATTGACAGTCCTTTTTCACCAAGGCCACTGTTACCTTCTGTGTATTCATCAGGATATTTGAAAAGACAGATTTCAAATTACCTTAAGCAAAAGAAAACTATTTGCTGAAGACACAGTTTGCTCTAAGTGCTCAAACAATATCATTGGTTCCATCTTCTTCTCTCCTCTCTCTTTCTTGCCATTTCAACTCATCCTGCCTCTGTGTCTGTTTATTGGCCTTGTTCTCTCCTGCTACAGTGAGTCTGTCTCTACTCACATGGAAAGCTGGCTCTGGGAAGCCCTAAATCTATATCCACCTTGCTCTTGGTCCAGAAGGATAGTGAGCTGTCTCCTTCAAAGTCCATTCATCCAATCTCATAGAAGGTGCAAATTGACCCAGCTTGGCTCACATGTCTACCCTTGGACCCATCACTGTGGCAGAGGAAATGGAGTACTGTGATTGGTCTGCCTGAGTCACATGCTCACTATTGAAGCCAAGGGACACGTGGGCCACTTTGAGTAGCAGTTCTATGTAGAAATGAGTGCTAGGCTGACAAAACAACAGATGCAAATGATCTTCTTCCAAAAAAAAAAAAGCTCAAAATCTAGAAACTTGTACTCTTCTATAGGGTAATCCCTGTCCAATATTATTTATGGAAAAAACATTTAAGTGAAAAAGTGTAACCAAAGTTTTACTCCATCTGTTTTAGACTAGAGAGGCATGTCTAGCATAATGCTAGTAATATTTTAACTAATTTTTTTTCTGATTTTTCTGGTTTACTAGAAAACTTTTTTTGTGAGTAAACTGGCTCTGAAATGAATAGAAAAAGAATCCAGTACTCATATGAAGGGTTTCTGGGATTGATTTGTGCAAGCTTAAGTAAAGACATGTCCATTTCCATTTCTAGCTGCTGAGGTTCTGTGTGAAATGTACCAGTGTGGGTAATGACCTTTTGCTTGATTATACATCAGGCCAGTGAAACTTTAAAATTAACTCAAACCTAATTACTGAACTCTTGTGTTTATACTGTGTATACACCACCCGGTCATAACTCTAGCCTCTGTGAGCCCAAGCTGCCGTAATTGAAAAATATATCTTGTAAAGGCTTGTTTTGTTTATTTGTTGTTTCTGCTGGAAAAGCCTGCCTTTCTTATTTTTGCAAGCGATCAGATTTAGGAAATAGTTTATGAACAGAGTCCAATTACATTTTATATCTCAATGCAAAACATACATTTTTAAATGAGATATCCCTTTTACTTTTGTATGATGTGAAATCTAATGTCTGGAAGCACAATGCAACTTATTTTTCACTGATTTTTGAATAATATCACATTTTAGGCAAGGAAATATCAACATACTGAACTCACACTTGGAAAATATGAATAATTGCTAATTCCAAAAATGAGTCATAGAAATGTATGCATACTCAGGATCAGTAGTTAAAATATCTAATTAATTACAACCTGTGAACAAAAATTATTATCCTAATTTATAGAACGCTAATTAGATAGCTAATTACTTATTTATGGACCATGGACATATGAAATAGTGAAATATTCCTCAAAATAATAAGTACAAACTGTTAACATCTGATGTCATGCGCCTCTGGTTTCCAGCCAACACCAAAATCATAAAGGAAATTTGTTTTGTTTCAAAGTGGTTTGTTTCAATAGCTAAGATGCAGTTTACTGAAGTATTTCTTGGGCAAACTTGTGGTGGATTCACGCTTGTCCACTTTTTCTAATTCTGCTTTGAAATGTGCAGGAGAGGGAGTTTTCCTATTTAACGCCTCTCCCTTGGCCCTTCGGCTTCCTACCATGTTGTA
Organism: Physeter macrocephalus; assembly: GCF_002837175.3. Classification (NCBI taxonomy): domain Eukaryota; kingdom Metazoa; phylum Chordata; class Mammalia; order Artiodactyla; family Physeteridae; genus Physeter; species Physeter macrocephalus. The sequence continues at coordinate 35,844,066 of NC_041223.1, read as the reverse complement.
TGCCCTTAGCGGCCCTCCTCCTGCTTTGTTTCCTGCCTTAACACCCTTTCCTTCCATTCCTGCAGGTTTCCTCCATTTTCAAAGGATTATATGTTCACAGAATCATTGTTTCTTCTTGTGTTCACAGTCTGCAAAGTAGTTTAATATTTGCAGTGTCAGCCTAGTTAAGTAAAAGAGTACTGAACTAGTTTGGAAACCAAAACCATCTCAGTTCAACTCTAGATCTGGTGTTTATTTTTTTCTTTGTTTAATTTGCAAAAAAGCATTATTTTTAACGTCAGTAATGGTATATATGATATGGTACATATAGATACCATAATGGCATACTACCAATATAACATAATGGTATACATGGATAGCAAAATGTTTTCCCCTTTTTGCTCTTAGTACTACAATAAAAATCTCTATAATGTTAATGAACTGATGCACTCCCTTTCTATCAGAGGTTAAAAAGGTAATATCGATACATCATAGTATTTAGAACACAGGCTCTGGAACCAGAGTACCTGTTTTCAAATCTTAATTGTGCTTTTAACTAGCTGTATGACTTTAAGCAAATTACTTAGGCTTCGTATATCCCATTTTCCTCATCTGTAAAGTGGGGATGATAACAGTAACTACCTCACAGAGTTGTAGTGAAGGAGTGATGTAGCAAGGAGTTAACGTGTGTACAAAACTCTTGAGACTTGTGTCTGGCATCTGGTCAGTGCTCAGTAGTTGTGAGATCTAATAAAAAATAGAGTCCCAAACACTGGATGGAAAAACCAAAGGATGTGCACATTTTTAAAATTAATGTATTCTACCAGATTACTTTTCAAAAAGGTTTGAACAGTTCATATTTGCAGTGTATCAGAAATGCCTATTTCCTTATAAATAGGAAATGCCTATTTCCTTATGCCAAAGCTGGATGTTGTCAGTCCTTTGAAGACTTGCCATTCTGATGGATTAACAATGGTATTCTTTTGTTTTTCTGACTACTAGTAAGGCTGATCATGTAAAATGACAGAGCTGCTATGGAAAACATCATGGTGGTTTGGCAAAAAATTTAAAAACAGAATTACCATATGATCCACCAATTCCAAGTATGCAGGTATATACCCAACATAAATGAAATCAGGGTCTCAAAGAGATATTTGTACATCCATGTTCATAGCAGTATTATTCACAATAGCCAAAAGGTTGAAGCAACCCAGATGTCCATCAATAGATGAATAGATAACAAAAAGTGGTATATAAAAGTACAATGGAATATTATTCACCTTAAAAAGGAAGGAAATTCTATCACATGCTACAACGTGAATGGACCTTAAGAATATAAAGCTAAGTAAAATAATTCTGTCACAAAGACAAATACTGTATGATTCCACCTATATGAAGTACCCAGAATAGTCAAATTCATAGAGATAGAAAGTATTGGGTTGGCAAAACAGTTCCTTCCGCTTTTTCCGTAACATCTTATAAAAAACCTGAACGAACTTTTTGGCCAACCCAATAGAATGGTGGTTTCATGGAGGGAGGCATGGAAATTGCTATTTAATGGATACAGTTTCAGTTTTACAAGAGGAAAAGATTTCTGGAGACTGACGGTGGTGATGGTTGCACAAAAATGTGAATATACTAAATGCCATTGATCTGTGCACTTAAACATGGTTAAGAAGGTAAGTTTTATGTTATGCACTTTTACCACAATTTAAAATAGTAAAAGAAAATAACAGTGCTGGTATTGAAGTAAGGGCTAACCAACCAGTAGCCCTGTGCTAGGGTATTTTATTTGAAACCGTTAAACAAGATGGTTTATAAAATCTTTTATGTTTTTCAAGTAGACTCTGGTAAAACCTGAACTTGACATTTCTATGAACCCTCTGCTACAGTATAGCACAATATGTTTTCTTTGGAAAATTGCTTGAATCTCAGAAAGGAAAAATATGTCAGTGTGCCCCCCAAGGCATTGTGCAGAGGTCATGTCAGATGTCTTAGGGTATATGTTGCTGTAAGCTGTAGGATATTTAGGGTGACAAGAAATAAGTAGCTGTGAACACTAGCTCTCTTGGGAGATACTAACATGCCTGGCTTTGTATTTGCTTGTTTCTTGACTTTCTCCTCAAATTTGTATTCTCTTATACTAATTTATGGAAGTGTGGCTTCCATATTTGCCATCTGAAGCAACAAAACTATGGAAAAGGGACATGACATTTTTAATGTTCCTAACACATACACTGTACACATAACCTTTAGCTTGTAGTAATAGTTAATGAATGGCACCATATCATTTTGAACATCTTGTTATTTGTCCCACCTAATCCCCTAGCACAATGCTTTTTTCAGGATTTTTGTCATTTATCATTTTTGTCAGTTTGTCATTTTTGATTGCTAGATGCAGAATCTAAAACACTAGGTTGCAAACCAGCCTTAAATTGGCTAGGAGCTTAGGAGAACTACTCTGAACACTTTTTGTATAAACTCTAAGGAGGTCAGATTTAGAAAAATCTCAGCTGCTGTACTTGGATCCCATGAGCCACTGACTATTTATAATTAATATTAATAAATGGCAGATGACAGATGTTTATTGCTTAACTAAAAATGTGTGTGCAATACTAAATTTTAAAAAACAAGTTAGTTTGAGACCCAAAGGACTTGAATATATGTATTTAGAATACTGAAAAGAATAAAACTACCAACATGCGATCCAGAATCTTCTAACTGCAAAAACCCAAAGTTCCACAGGAAACATAAAACTATTTTTAATTAATGATATTAAATATTCGATTTGCCATGAAACGCTATTCCTTTAAACTAAAAGGCCTGTTTCACAAGCCTACATTTCTCTGGAAAGGAAGCTTATGAATAATTAAAAAGCCCTTAACTATTGATCTTACTCTCTAAAATCAAGTTGTTTAACATATACAGCTTTTATAGTCAAATTTTTTAAAAAATCCAAATTCTGAGTTGGTTTAAATCCTACTATTCCATGGAGCCCCACTAAATAGTACAACAACTAGAAGGGAATTTTCTCACCACTGGACCCTAAGGGGTAAAGCTAGAGTAGTTGTTACCTATTTATATTATTCCTGGGAACTTGATAAGACAATTTAAATGGAGATGAGACTTCTAGTTATTAAAGAAGAAGTAAAAATGGTTTTCCAGGGTAATTATAGTGGACCCCAAATCACCTTACAAAAAGCCAAAGAAAATACTTTGCTTGGGGTTGTATATCCTTACTCAAATCCAATAACCATATCCATTGACATAGATTCTTTATGATTGGGCTGTGATTTAACAATATGATTTGTCTAAATCTTGGCAGTTTTGCATAATTATCTTATGTAGTTCTTCAATTATTTTGGGCATGTCTGCATTGTTGTTATCTACTCCATTTTAAAAATGAGGAAATTGAGGCTCTGAGTGTGAGTAGTTGACTTTAAATCACACATAGGAAGCAACAGACACAGGACTCAAACCCAGACCTGTCTCCAAGTCCAGTGAAATTTCAAGTAACTGAGGCTGAAGAAAGTTTATAACAACCTTAAGAGTGTTAGCTAGTAAACAGATGAATCAGGACTAGAATGTGGATCTTTTGTCTATTAATCCAGTCTTCTTTCTACACTCTTTCAACACTTTTGTCACATATTCAAGATGACCATTTATTTCTATTTTTCTGACCTTTTTAAATTATACACACCACACATGTGGTTGGCATTAGCCATTATTTCTTATTATTTTCATTTTGTTGCTGATAAAATTGAGAACCTTCTATTTCTATCACGAAATCTGCTAAATCTTTGTTTCTGTTTTACAATCATTTTGTTGTTCAAAGAACAAACTTGAACTTAATGAGCAAATTGGCCTTTTGCCTCAAATCACACTGCTGTTTTAGAGCCAAATGGTTTTCACAAATTGCTAACATCGTATTCAAATGGAGTAAGTGGTTATGTTAGCAGCATCACACTGTCTAAACAAAGACACGGTCAGTCAGTAGAGTCAGTGACCTTCAGGCTCTAAGTGCCATGTGCAATTTTCACAGGGTTATGTTTAAATATGGGACCTAATAAAGATCCTCATTTGGTTTTTTAAAAGGTTATGAAAATTAATACCCCATCCAACTACTATAAATTAACAATGAAGACATAAAATGAAATTTACTAAAAAAATGTATTTCGGAGGTTCAGATTTTCAACTTAATTTACGAAATATACATGGTCTCCTAAGTGTCGCGTGAATCAGTGGATATGCCAGACGTGGAGCAAAGTTCCCAGCCCAGGAGGTTTCCAAGCCTGAAGCAAGCTGTAAGAGGACAGAGTTCCAAGAGAGAACACAATGTGCATGTACGAATAAAGCAGATGCAGCATGACTTTTGGTTTGTTCTTTGGGAACTCACGACTATATGGAAAAATCACATGCTGCTCTCAGTTGCTGTAGACATCTGCTGAAGGCACGTGAGATTGAGGCTAGGGCGATGGTGCAAAATTCCTCCTAGAATTCAGTAGCTTAACTTTGAAAACAAGGGAAACTGACTGTTAGCAGAATAAGAGTTTCACTATTATTCGGTATAAATATATAGCATGCTCCTCCAAATAGGCAAAGAGAGGGCAAGAAGCTATTTGTTTGCAAAAAGATGGGACCATGTATTTCCTCTAGTAGTATTATTAGATAGCTATTTACAGACTTCAGTTTGGGCTGTCAAAGACCAACCCATAAACAGTGTGTGTGTTTATGATACCTTGTTCTTGGCAAAAGCTTAACAATTTAAAGAGGCTTTTAAATATTTTTTAGACATGAAATTGAGCTTACAAAATAAGCTTAATGGCAAGTTAGTCAGAAACACATGGATATGTTTTCTTTAAATTATATACAGATTTTCAGAATTAAGATGTGGTAAAACCTACTAGTGACCTATTAAGCCTTCTAAAGCACTTGAAACATAATTAGAGATTTTCGAATTCAAGGATGGCCTAATGGAAATAAGAACAAATTGGTGGCTGCCATTTTGGCCTTGCCTGTGTGTTTTTACAAACACTTCATTAAATCTCATTTTTGAATAGTGGATATGCTCCCATCAGGAAAAGACCAAGAGGTGTGAAGAGAACAAAAGAAACATGGGATGTTAAGAAATCAGGGTTACAGATACATTATGAAACTGCTCATATGCTGTCCTGTGGGAACATGAGGACCATGGCTTTACAAGCTGACCTCACTGCCACCATATTCTCTAGAGCCATTAGAATGTAACTAGTCTAACTTCATTCTCCTCAAAATTTAAGTATGTGTGCGCTACACGGTAATTAAAACTAATAACATATGGAGTCAGAGAACTGGGAACATAGTCACCAACACATTTTTCTTTAACAAAGCCCATTTTGTGATCTGTTTGTGTTTATTCTCAGCCATACAATAGATTTACATTTGAAATACTCAGTAAAATTTTCCTAGGCCAGTTTGCAAGGATGTCTAAATAGTGTTTAGATTTATGGAGACACTTTCTACCTTTGGGCAGCTTTATCTTAACTCTTTAAACTAGCCATGGAATCATATAAGTGAGTAACTCTTTCATTTGTATTCCTGAATTTAGGTACAAAATGCATGAAGATTTGTTCAATTTTAAAACTTTATAGTCAATAGATTTTGTAGCACATTTCAATACAAAAAGAAGTGATTTTCCCAGCTTGTTGAAAACACTCACTCTCACTCCCTTTATGTTCTATAATTCATTTATCCTCTAACATATATATTTTCCTAGTATGAGTTATTTATTGATTTGTGGTTTTATCCCTATAATTGACACTTAGCGTCTCTTATCTTGGGTATGCACATTTGTTTTGTTTTGTTCATCTGTCTAACTTAGAAAATTGAGTTCCTTTACTGAAGACAAAGTTCCAAAGCATAGTATTTAGTTTTTGTTAGGGTTGGAGGGATGCATCTTGCTTAATATTGAAAATTCAGAAAATCCAAAGGAATAGCTTTGCTAGTGTTTACAGAATATGTTTGAAAAACATGCAATTGTGATACTTTCCTCAATTGCATATTATTAATCTATTGCAGTCAAGTGGAAAATTGGTTAGGTGACTGCTTCAGTTATCAAATAATACTTCCTCGTAACATTGATTTTTTTTTCATAAATGATATAAAGGGCTGGAAAAGTTTATACTTTTTGATAATTTAAACACCTCTAAAAACAACTGTTTGTTCCAATATTAATTTGCATAACAAATCCTTTTTCTCCCTGAAGATATTATAAAGGTCAATTTTAGCACGTTTATCATGGTCCATTCTAAATCATAGATTCCAAATTCATGGACTTGAGCTGATTTTTTTATTACTTTGCCTGATTTCTGTTATCTCCATACTGGTCTCAGTCGAAAACTAGTAGGAACAGATCTAGTATTAAACCCTGAATATTCTTGAATACTGTATTAAAACTGGCTCACCAAATTTTCTAATACTGATGAGTGAAGACACTTCATATTGAATGAGGGTATTGTTAGCTGTATTCTCTCCAAGATTCATCTTAAATTTTTTTGTTATAAGCAGTGTGTATTTATAATCAAGAAACATCACTATTATTTTAAAACACTTATAAAGTGCCCATTTGAAAATGATATGCTGTTGGATGCTTCGTAATGTTAAACAGATGCAGACATAAAGACAAAAGCAAATTCCAGAGTATTTTTGCAGCCATGAAAGCACCATAAAAAGAGGTTTGTGACCCCAATGTTACCTTAACATTGTCTTCAGCATTTCATATTTAATTATAGTAGATTACTCACCAATATAATAAATATAGATTTATGAGATACTTTAATGTTCTTAAAACAAATGAAAACCACCCAAGAGGAGCCTTACCAACCCTGAGGTTGTCCAGATTGCATTGGCTGAGATTAAGTGGAAGATCATTCATCTCCAAGGGTCATGCAATTAATCTCAGAGTGGGAGTTAAAGCAATGACTAAGCAGAAAAAGAAGCTGAAGTACAAGCCTGTAACAAAAGGAATTGAAGCTCCATTGTCAGGGAACTTGTTATTTCCTTTTTCTTGGTGAATAGACCTAAATGCTCACTCCTTACTATCAGCTTCTTTGGGTCCTAAAATCCCACTTGTTTTAGGTCAGCCATTTTTCATGACTATTCTTAATATGGTCAAGCAGATGGAAAGAATAAGCCTTTAAAAGAGCACAATGTGTTTTAATGTCTAGGAAGGGGGGGAAAAAAAGCACTTTATTTTAGGAGTCACCAGAAAGAAATTTAGGATGAATTTACGATAATCCAGGGTTTGGACAATGAAAATCCTCAAGACACATTTTAAAGAAGAAATATTTTACTCTAGGGTTTATATATTTATTTAATTTTAAATAAAAGCCAAAGTTCATCTTCACTTAACTCAGGTGACACCCGTTACAAGGTATGAATTCCTTGTAGCTGAATTACTATACTCTTGATAATCCCTGTGATTCTCTGTGGCAGCAAATTTTTATTTCTAATAAACACTACCTGTTTCCACCACTTCCACTCTACTAAGATTCTCAAACCTTACATTTTAAGCCAAGACTCTTTCTGAACTTGCTCATTTCCTTCACGGTAGAGTCTTCCTCTAACTGGGGAGAATTCTGTCCCAAGACTGGCCTGCGTTTGGGGTTTTTAATGTGATGTGCCACGGCTGATGGCTCACAAAAGTGACTGCTAAGTCTGCTGCTCATGTCAGTGTTCCCACTGGATATTTTGCTCATTCTTTGGGAATTTAGAAGAATAACAAATAACCAACAAATCATCAAAAACTATAACATGTTACCCAATTCTTGGGAATAAGCCAATGAGACTAAAATCTGCTTAAATATCACAAATGTGAATTCCCAGCCTTTCAAGCTACCAAATTGTACCAAACACTCACTGATGACAATTCCATACCTCAGCTGTACAGAAGAGGCACATTCATCTGGTGAGCTGTCAACCATGAGAGGTCCGTCTCCTTCTTAAACCCAGCTGGCCATCCAGCAGGCAGGACCTGTGTATTTGCCCAGAGACAGCGCCCTGTCAAAAAGAGGACATGGATACAAATGTAATCTGGAATTCGTTGGAGGTTGGCACCAAATGTTCCATGCCAGTAATAAGTTCTGGTCACAAGAACTTAACTCTATATTCTATTAGAATTTTTGATAAGGTGTGAACATAGTAAGTCAGGAACTCTAAAGATGAATAATCAAAGCTAGGTGAAAAACTAAATTGGTGAAACAGGAACTGAAAAGAAGTTTTAAAAAATGTAAATTAAAAAGATTTGCATCTACTTTCTCTTTTTTTATAACTTGAGTAAAAGGGATGAAAGACAAAGGGAGAAAGGACTCACAAGAAGCCAAACTTTTTACAAATGTGCTTGTTTTTCCTCAAAAGTCAATTATTTAATGGCTGTCCAGGGAAGGGAGTCAGAGAGAGCCAAATAGTGGTCTTAAAGTTTTGTTTTCGTTATTGGCATTTTGCTGGGTTTTTAAATGATAGAATAGAATAATAAATTTTATGTCACTAGTATTAGTCTCAATCTGTTGGATACAGTCCTTTGACTCATTTCTGAAGTAGAAATGAAGTGTGAAATGAAACTGGTATTAATAGAATATTAATAGGTATTTACTTAGCTGCTCTTCTAGGGCTTTACATCCTATGAGAGAGTCTATAGTCATCTTTAATCCAAATATTGAAATGTTAACTAATTCTATTTCACTGTATAGATTTTTAAGCAGTAGATTATATGTTATAGTTAAGTAGTAACATTTTATAGAACTTGGGTTGGACAACAACTTTAAATATTACAAACAACTCCTTGAGATTCTCTAACATATACACACACGCTTTTTAGTTACTAAACTCATAACAGAATATATGTCTTAAGGCAGCTTTAATTTGAGTCCTACTTTTTTCACATAATAATAAAAATGGAAGATAAGTAATATGATTAAATTTGGGGCAAATTAGTTTTTAGGTACCTCTTCGAAGATTTTCCTAAAATGATTGGAAGTCTGATAAATTAAAAATATTCTCCATGCTATAAATATGCTCAAATATGAGTCAGAATAAATAGTAGAATATCTGTTTACTATGAATTTTCAAAGAAAGACATGCTGGACTAAGGGTCAACATCACCATGATACAACATTTATTGCCTTGTATTACATATTATGTATAATATAATAATATTATATATATAATCTTAGGCATTTCCAAAAGATATTTATCTTTTGTGAGCTTATATAAATCAATAAAATACATGGATATACAAAATACATGTTGTTCTAGATTTCAACTAGATTTTTTCATATTATACCTCAAAAGTATGAAAATATCACTGAGAAAGGAACATCTGTGTCTTTTCACATATAACTTTTCTTGATTATTCCTAAGGAAGCAGACTAAACATGCAGTTCTGACAAAATGCAGCATCCCATTTTGATTTCTGGTTAGCTCAGAAGCCTTCACTGGCTGAAAAAATTCTCTGAAAAGGGCAAAACTTTCTGACCTCAGGAGGTTCTGATAGGAAGAACTGAAGAAATGAACACCATGAGTACAGAAAACATTGGAATAAATTCCCCAAAGTTCTGTAACCACATTGGTGTGGGCGCATGGAGGAAGGCATAATTTCATTCTTAAAGAATCTCCCTGTTTTCACATTTTTTTCATTTCTCTTAAAGCTGATCTTGCAGATGATACACTCCAGATGAATTTCTGCTTAATAGGAATCCTTGTTCACAAATTGACACTGAAAATGTATGTACCATATACATAAAAATAAGATGGGAAGGACCCATCTTGTTTCACAATTTGTCTTATAATTAATCAGATCATTTTTAGGAAAAGCAAATTTTCGGTTCTCACAAGAATTGGATAAATATTAGAGGTATGACTTTTTTAAAAGTTAGTATTTCTGACGCAGCTGCTTTTTGCAAGCTTGGTCACCAGTAAATTCTATTTCTCCAAATTTCGAGGAATAAAGTTGCCAGAAAGAAATCTGTGGTGCTTATGTTCTAATAGTCTGTCTAGACAAGTTAGATGCTATTCAGAGCCAAGATGATCCATTCAGGTTACCTAGAGCATTTGAATAGTAGGATAGTGGTCTTCAAAACTATTTTTGGCGTATATTTATGAACTGAAATATAAGAAAACCATTACAAAGTTTGGGCTCATATTAGTTTTCTACTGCTGCCATAAATTACCAAAAATATAGTATCTTAAACAACACAAATTTATTATCTTACAGTTCTATATGTCAGAAGACAAACACATGCCTAATTAGGTTAAAATCAGTGTGTCCACAGGGCAGTGTTTCTTTCTAGTAGCGCTGAGGAAAATTCACTTCCTTGCATTTTCCAGCCTGTATAGACTGCCCACATTCTTTGGCTCATGGCCTCTTCCTTCTTCTTCAAAGCTACAAACGGCGGGGTGAGCCCTTTGCACATAGCATCTCTTTGGCCCTCTCTTCTGCCTCTTCTTCCTTTTAAGTTCTTTTAAGGACTCATGAAATTAGACTGGGCCTACCTAGATAATCCCAGATATTCTGTCTATCTCAAAGTCAGCTGATTAGCAACTTTAATTCCATCTGCAACCTTAATTCCCGTCTGCCATGTAAAGTAGCATATTCACAGGTTCCAGCATTAGGACATGGACATCTTTGGGAGGCTATATTCTGCCTGCCACACGGCTGTTCCAGTAAAGTAGATCATGCTTCTTAGAAATTTGAAGGGCTCCCAATTTACATAATGCTCTCTGAATGGACCCTGGGTAAATGATTACCAAGCCAAGGACCAAACAACAACTAGCATTGCTCCTTTTTATGAAGTGAACACTTACGGTGATGATTTCCTCCATAAGAAATTGTTGACAGATTCGGCTAAGTCTACCCAGTTCTTTCATTACTCTGCCTGTGTGTCCCCTCTGACTATCTCTCACTGATTTAAAAAGGAAAGTTAATCCTTCTCATAAACAGACTGTAGAAAATATGACTAAATCCATCATCCCTAACTCATCATGCATGTGTTGTGCATATTAATCAGTGGACAAACTGAAGCTTAGAAAATTGGAAGCTGGATGTGATGGAACCATGAGTAAGCCTTGTATCCTCACTGCTTCCAGCTGGGGTGACGTAATGATGCCATGCCTCATATAGAAGAGTTTTATTTACTGGATCACATCATCACCAGAAGCAAAGATTTCTTTACTAAAAAGGACATAAAGAAACTGACAAAGCAATATAATTGTGGCAAAGGCAAACTAAGTCTGATAAATAACTTGATGTCCTACTAGAAAATCTGTTTTTATGAATAGAATTGTCGTTAAACTCTTTTGCTGTTTAAGCCTTGTGGTATCACCACTTGTCTAGCTCTGCATGATTCTGGCATTGAACACTCTGCCTATTCATCCTTTCTTGTGACTTTATGTGTTGAGTAACTACTGTATGCCAGGAACCATGCTAGATGCAAGAAGTGAAAATGACAAGGAAGATACACAAATCTGTATGAGACTCACTTAAGAGTTCACAATTTCATGTGAGAGTTAGTTGTAAACAAATAGTGGCAAAATAGACAGATGGGTACAGTGTTCTGGAAACAGAGGAGGTAAAGTGTTATTGGCTCTTGAAAAGCACGTCGAATTTTTCCAGCTAAAGAAGCTTCCCATTAAGGACAAGCATCTAAGGCACAAAAGCAAGAAAGAATGTGATGTGATCAGATAATCATGAGACATGTGGTGTAGCTGAAGCAAAGGCAAATTAGGGTAAAAAATAACACCCTATAAAATAGACTGGAGTCAGATTCTGAATGGCCTTCTAAGCCATGTATTCCCAACTTTGGAAATACAGGCACTGGGGAGATTAAAAAAAACAAGAGACCAACAGGAACAGCAGAGCAGCCCTCCATGCTATAACAGGGTAACCTGACAGCAAAGTGGAAAACATCTGGAAGCAAAAAACTGCAGTGTCCCTAGTTTTGCAGAATTACACTCGAGATGGTAAGAGGCTTGAACTAAATGAGAATGAAGAGACAATAGCATGTTTGAGCAATACATAAGGAGTAAGATTTTTTAAATTTTACTGAAGCAGATGGACTTGAGTGGGTTAAGGACTTCCACCAAAAGTCTTAAAAAATTAAGTGCCCCTGAGGTTTTATTTTAGTCAAATTAGAGCTCTTCTGTTTTCAAAGGTGACTTGATTTATTCAACTGTTTTATATCTTCATAGAGACCACCACCACCATCATCATCATCATTAATTTAGGGGTTATAATTTTATGATTTTTTCAATTTTCTAAGTAGTTATATTTCATTTGTTCCTCACACCTATCCCAAGTAGTGAGAAGAATAGGAATTATCTGTTCGTGTTTATAAATGAGTCAACTGAATCACAGAAAGCGCTTCACTTAAGGTCACATTGCTGCTAAGTAATATAGCCAAGTCTAAAATATACATTTTCTGATACCCATTTCAGATGTTTGACATTTAATTGAATGCCACACATATTTTTAAGCACATATTTTTTTAAATGAGGTCTTGAGAGTTTAAGCAACATCCCCCAAGGATAGAGAATGACTAAATGGTTTGGCAGAGAATTAGACTCAGATCTTTCTAACTTCAAAGTCCAAGGTCATAGAAGCTATACTTTACTGCATCCCTACTCACCTGCTGGAGAATAACTGGGGAAGACTTCATGGAGAAAGCAGCCTTTGAAATGTATCTTAAAGGATGTATATAGGCAAGGAGCGATTTTCCAAACATTTAACAACTAGTACAGCAAAATATGTTAATATATTAATCCATGTATGAATCAAAAATGTTAAATATATTAACATACATAAAGAATACAACTGCTTATTATGTGTTGTGAGCAGTAGCAAAAATCATCTATTAGAGCATTCAGTGATCTCTGAAATATTTGCTGATTTTTAGAAATCATGGGTATTGTTTTCTGTTAGGACAGATTCATCACCCACACCTAGACCTGTTCATACTCAGGGAAGGCTGCCCAGGAGACAGCCTTTTGTGCTTCACTCCTCAAGGTCTGTGCAGCTAAAAAGTACCAATAGAGTTTACAGGGTCCAAAAATGTACTTGATTAAGGGTGGCCAAGGTGTAATAGAGAAGAAAGGATTCTTCTTCCTATCCCCTCAACCCCCAGCACAGCAGAGAGATAAATCTGCCAATCTTACTCCTGCCATCCTTAAATATTTTTACTCCTCAGCATTTTTAATCACCTCCTGACTGCTACCCTTTTTCCTAAAAGTTCCCTGGAGATAAGGGAAGGGTTTATATCAATCATTGGTTATATATTCCCCTTTCTACCTTCATATGGTCTTCAGGGACACAGGAAGATTGTGCACTTTGCTCAGAAGGTAAAAAACCAAAACATGGGATATTAAAAACTATTTATTCCTTTAAAACATTTTTTTCTATTTCATTTGGCCTTTTTATTTCCAAGAGCATCTTATTTGATTCTTAAATACTCAATTAAACAATAAGGATTCATTTTTGCGGAGATGGTGTAAGACAGATTTCATTCCTTCAGAAACTGTTACAGTTTCTTTCATTTTCAGCTTATTTGCTTAAGTCTTTCCTATGACTTTCTCTCGTTAATTGCATTACACGTGCCATTTGCTGCCCTTGCTACACCCTCTTAAATTGACAGTTTCATCATATTACCCAAGGGCCCTTCCTTTTGGTGGAATTCCACCGAACGCAAAATTCAACGGATTACAACAAAAGCCACAGTCAGTCAAAACTCAAGGGGAAATCAAGCTTCTGAGACTGTGCAGTACCACTTCAAAAGCCCTAAGATTGGGTCAAGATGAGCCAGGGTCATATTTCATTATTTTAAAAGAAGACAACATTCCCTACTCCACCAAATAAAGCATCATTTGTGCCTGCTGTAGAAGATAATTTAAGGAAGAAAAAAGCTATTTTGCCATCCTTCAACTTTTCATAATCATCCAAGTCCCTTCCTCTCCTCCTCCATTTCCCCACTCTCTCCCTAACCACCTCTTATTCTCCAGTCTCAGAAAAATTTTCTTAAGCCACTCTTCCCCAGTTTTGGGCTGAGAGGTTGTCCACATTCCCAGCCTCAGGGAAACCTTAGAGCCTTCAAATCCCTAAAACTGTTCTAGAATTTAAGTTCCTTCTCACAATAGAAGAGAGGAGGATCCTCTGTAACCTCTCTGTCGCAACCTGGACTTCTAAGTTCTCTACTTGAAATAGCCTTAGGGATACATTAGTTATTCATCATTGGTTTGGTCCCAATGATGATCTTCTAGAGAATGACAAGTTAAAATTATTTCCCTGCAACCATGATGTAGCTCTCTGGAGTCGACTGTAGTCACTTGAAGCCAATATTGTATGGAAGTGGCTAACTGGCAGAGGACTCCATAATAATAAATGTCATTCATTAAGACAAGTTGTTCAAAATACTGGGTAATCACAGCATGCTTGCATATGTGATAATAACACCAAAAGCATCTCTCTCTATGTCTGTCCTTCCCCATCTCTCTCTCAAATAGAATGACAGACATTAAATCAAGAAAAGAGAGCATTATTCATCTTTTCATTTAATTTTTTCAACCAATATTTATTGAGTCACTACTGTGTACAGGCTCGTGCCAAAGAAAAAGGCAAAACTGCCACATTCTTTGGAACAATGGTAGCAATGCTTACCTGTGTACCAGGTATGGAGGCCTCTTATGCCTCCAGGTTCTCTGTGCACAAAATTATGCAAATGAATCAGGAACCCACTGCTGGAAGCCCCAACGTTATCCACCCCACCTGAAATAACCCATCCTGTGAATTGTATTTTCTTTCTAAATATTTTTATAGGGAAACAAAATTAATGTTGAGTTTCTACAAAGATAAGTCCATCATATTTACAGTTATTACTACATTGTTCTTCCTATTTTATAAAAAGTAGAAGCATAATTCAATACCATCATGACATATTACAAAAGGGCCTGGAGGGCTTCCCTGGTGGCGCAGTGGTTGAGAGTCCGCCTGCGGATGCAGGGGACGCGGGTTCGTGCCCCAGTCCGGGAGGATCCCACATGCCGCAGAGCGGCTGGGCCTGTGAGCCATGGCCGGAAAAAAAAAAAAAAAAAGGTGCCTGGAAATATAGATCAAAATTCAGTAGATAGTATATGTAGATAATACATAAAATATACACTTAGGGACCCAATCAAAACAATGGAAGGAAATGAACTAATTAGTAGCAAAGAAAGAAGAGGGAAATTGGACTTCTCATGATAACGTCAATGTTAGGAGGGGAAGTCCACATGTAAAAGTTTGAGTATCCAAAGAATGAACATAATTCTTTAAATTCTTCTGCATTAATCAGATGCTAATTAGAGCACCACATTCTATTTTTCCCACAACATTTTGAAAGTTTGCAAAGAAAAGAAGAAAGGGTACAACTTTATTTAAGTTAAATTTAATTTAACATATGGAAAATATGTTTGATAAGAAAAAGGTAAAAGTCACATAACCTAGCAGAGTCTCTTAATTTTAAAGGTTCGGGTTTCTGAAGAACTCTTGTAATTGGCTAAATCTCCTTTCAGACTTACTGAAAATTAAATTGGAAAACAGGCTTTCTGTCTTTGAATCGATATTTTTAAATCCACCAGAAAAATAGAACTTTGCCATCTGTGGTGGGAAGGGACCTATAAATAAATATGAGCATATATATTTATATATATACACAAACATACACACACATTTGTTGCACATGTGTCTACTCTCCCAACTCCTCCCCAACCCTAACATGCATCAATACAATGAAAAAGGAAGTACAATGAAAAACTGTAAAATGAGATATGGTAAAATATTACTAATCTCATTTATATGGTGGATATTTCTAGATTAGTGAACGCTCAACTGCCAAAAACTTTTAAAGAAATTTAATCATTTGTATTCCATTCAAGTATATGTAACCACTGTTGATGAAATAATTACAAGGAGCTACCTTGTTGCTTATGGAAATGCATGTGAAAAGTATTTCTAATTAAGAACAGATATTCACACGAACAGAGTGAGAGAAAAAGTACTTAAAACAGCTTGTGTTATCTGCTACAGGTGAAATACACCCCTTATTATCTTATTTACATTAATGAAGAAAATTTATTTCTTGCAAATTTTAATATAGTAGAGGCTACATGGGGTACGCTATGTTTTCTAAGCTAGTTAAGAAGTCAATAGTTTGAGATAGAATCTGTAACAAAAAAAGAAAGAAAATACTAAAACTAGTATTACTGAAACTAGTATTAATAGTGAAAACATTTGAGAATATACTGAAGTTGCATAAAAAATTAGCTTTACATAAGTAATCAATAAATTGCTGAAAATACTAAATTATAACTATAAAAGAGTGTGACATCTTTACTAAAAATATGGAGTAGCACACACTAGATAAAACACTTGGTAGTTGTTTTTCCCCCTGTGATGTAATTCCAGGTTAGAGTTACATTTTTCCTCCATCAAGCAGTAAAAAGCTTCAAAGGAAAGAAAGAGTGGGATGTGGTAGAATGATAATTAGACAGCACAGTCAACTAGTGCATAAAATGATAAAAGTGACTAGAATAATATCAATATTTCTTGTATAATCAATCACTGCCAATATGTCAGCAAGTATGAGGCCATCTCCTCCTGTCAATACAACCGAGTACACAATTTGGGTAAGGGAGGAAGTACAGCACAGTCAAACATGCCTATCAACACTTCTTTTTTTGTCTCAGAAGAACAAAATTCTGAGACAAGTTCTTGGAGCAAATGGAAATTTATCCAAATGAAAGTCAAATGATAAATGCCAAGAGAATATTCTTTCTTTGGAATTCTTTCAGTTCTTCAATTTAACCAGCTGGAATGAATTTTCAAGTAGCATTCTGTTCAGACTTTTGAAATGAAGAACTTTCCTGTTAATTGGAAAGCTATAATTCATGAAAGATGAAGACAGTGCTCTTGGCTTAGTGATTCTCTTTAAAAAAAAAAAAAAAAAAAAAAAAAAGGCATTTGGTGGATATTTACCATAAACAGATTCCAGAACCTGTATTTCAAGTATGAAAGACTGAACTGTGAACCTACACACCTAACTGAAGAAAAATGGGAAAATTCAAATACCAGTGTTATTCTGACTAAGCTCTACATGAAAACGCACTGTCATTGTGTTCTCTCATGAGAGGAATATGTGAGGATGAAAAACAGTTTTAAAATATCAATTGTTAATTTTCAGAATCAAATATTGATATAACTGAGGTTTTTGGTTCTCTAAGGTAAATGAATTGGGTAAGTCAACAAATTTAAGCGTTCTTTATTGTGTTACTTTAGCATGTGTTAGTGGGGCTGGGGTAGGATGATTGTCAACTCAGACAGATTTAGAGCAAGAGAATGAAAATTCACCAAGAAAAGTTCACCAAGAAAAACATTTTTAAGACTCAGATTTTCAAAGCAGTCTACACTTCAGGCAGTACTTTCAACTTATTGTTGACTAGTGATATATTAAATAACAGTTGTTACATTTAAAATTTAAATTGAGGACTTCCCTGGTGGTCCAATGGTTAAGACTCTGCACTTCCACTGCAGGGAGCCCAGGTTCGATCCCTGGTCGGGGAACTAAGATCCCACATGCCGTGCAGTTTGGCCCAGAGAAAAAAAAATTTTAATTAACACAAAATTAGGAAAAATAATTTATCACAAAAATATGAAATGTTTTTTAAACATTCATTATAGTGAAGTATTAAAGAAATCATTGTCCATACTTCTTAAAGAAATCACTCAAAAGATGGTCTGACAATTGTATATTCTGCTTTTAAAATAATTTTGTAGGAAATCCTATCCATAATAAACTATCTTACATACTTTAAGTCTGGCAATATGCATATGATAGGAATTTTCAAAGAGGCTATTCCTAGAAAAACCTGGGTGGTTTTTTTAATATTTAAATTGCTGCAATAGATTTTTTAAAGGATGATATGAAAAAAAATTTGACATAAACATTCCATAGACTCATACATATTCTCTACCTTGATATATAAGATGGTAGCCTATAGCAGCAGTCAACATGAGTTGAGGGTGGGCTGTGAGGAGGGAGACAAGGTAGAGAATGAGTGTTAAAACAAAGATAAACACATCAATTAATTTCCAAAATACTCATTAATACTTCGAGAAGACTGGTCTCTACTGAAAATTTTGGGAGGACACTCGACAATGCTACTAGGCAGGTTTCAACGGTTTTTGAAATAGCGGTGCCAGCCATATCACTGTCTAAATTTCTGAAGATAAGCAATATACACATATCCTCATAAATTCATAAACAGTATGTGAAACAATCAAAATATCATATGCAGAGTCATTTTTTGTAAAGAGAGCAGTAATAGTCATTTCACAAGCTAGTCATGAATTTCATGGCAAAAGTAATGAACAAAATTTGACTGATTTAATTGGTGAAATTTACCAACACATTCTTAGACAGCAAATGAAAGTCAGAATAAGTTTACTTGCTTATCCAATAGGTGAAATTGTATAAGACCCAAGATCTAGTTCAAAACACACTATGCAAACATGCTTAGATCAGGAAATTTTCAACATGTAAATTGTATGTGATTTAGTTTCCAAGAATTTTGTAATCTAACCTAATATGCTGGGTAGAATTTCAAAGTGAAGTTAAGAAATTTTGTACTGAAAAAAAACACAAACAAACACTGAACTTACTAATTTCAAATGAACATTCAAATAAAAGGTAGTTGATTCAAAAGAAATTAGCCCACATAAAAGAATACTAAGCTTAAAATAGTTATGTAATGTAGATCATAATGCACTGTTATATTTTTTAAATATTATAAAATAAAATACAGGATACCCTTTACTTTTATTATGAGTAAATTGTAAATATTGCAAATAGTAAAACATTTTGGGTTTCTTTTTTCTCCTTGCACTTTTAACTGTTCTTTTAATACTGACGACTTACAACAAGAAGGCATCATAGTATGCAGTATCCAGTATCTTTCACAGTTCCCTTGGCACTCTAGGTAATGTCCCTTTTGAGTGCAAGAAGTCCAGAGTAGCATTCTGGGCAGCAGAAGCATGAAGATGGACTGGAGTTACGTTTGGGGGAAAGGCGCATGGAAAGTTCTGTTAGGACGTGGAGCCAGAATTCAAAATTTCAGATCCTGAACCTTCAGTGAGTAATGAAACTATTTAAGCAACACAGGGGAAAAAATCTGTAAAGGCCTATTGACAACAATCAATTCATAAGGAAAGTATTTGATTTGGCAAAAGCAAGTTCATTTTGCTGAAGCATATTATGGAACTATAGATTCTGAAAAGTTGTTATTATTGGTGTTTATGATATCTGCCATAAAATGAAATTATTTATAATGGGACTGCCTTCAAGCCTCAGTGGGATTGTGAAATTTAAATTCATACAGTTTTTCTTTCTCTTTTTCTGATACTAAATGTAACAAAATACAAAAATATCTGATAATTTTATTAGAATTTCAAAAATGTAATAGGGGTAGTTTTAAAAGTCAAATAAAGTTTGTAAGTTAGATATGAATGATAAGATATATATATGTATACAATATCCTACCTCTACATGATTGGGAGACGAGTGGAAATAATGAAAACTAAACAGACTTGTAGCAATAAAACAGAAGAGGGTAGAGCATGAGGTAACTGGATGGTGAAGACACAAAACATCTACTGCAAAGTGCTCTTAGGTTCTGAGGATCAACTGGCAGCTCAGGAAACTGAAGTTTCAAGAGGTCAAGTAAGTATGTTCTAATTTTTACAAAACCTCTATGTCTTCCTATGTTAGTCCACACCCACACACTGTCTTTTCTTTTTTTGTTTTTTTGTATTCAGCAGTTTAATTGTGAAATAAAACAAGAATACAAGGATGTCGTGTCACATTGTGCTCTATTGAGACACAATTGTGGAGGCAGAGGAACACGGTGGTTAAGAGCCCTCGTTTTCCTCATCTTCCCATGGAGGTTATAATAGAGCTTATAGACACAGCGCTCGCTCTTAGAAGTATGCCTGGCACATGGAAGTGTTCATTAAGTTTTAGTTATCTGTCATTGCTCTTACTATTTTAAAAAACAGACAGCTTGAGTCATCTTCTCCTTGATTATTGCAACAGGATTACTAATTGGCAGTTTAAGGAGCAAAGAGAGGAGAAACCTAAATAATCCAGCCTAAGAAAAAGTTAGAAGAGTGAGGAAGATTTCCCTGAAGGGGTGAAACGTGAGTACTTAAGTCTGAGTTAGAGCAAGGGATACTAGAGAATGCATTCTAGGGAAATGAATCAAACATACGGGATCTGTAAACACTGTGAGCTGTGGCAGGTGAAGTGCAGAGGTGACTAGGAAGAGAAGGATGAGGTCATCAAGGTTGCTGACTACATAAGCAGGGGCCAGGTCACAGGACGAGCACCCTGGGCACCATGGCAAGAAGTTTGGGTTTATCTTCTTTCACGTCCAAAAATTTACACTCAGTGCCTTTCAGTCAGGACAGACTTGTTTAAGAATCCCCAAAAGAATGACACAAATAGATTAACATCTCTTACATTAACCGTTTTCAGTTGGTGGCAAAATGTTATTTCAATCTTAATATCTTTGCAAAAATGGGCTCGAGGTAACTCCCCAAATTACAGCACTTAGTAGAGCATGTAATGATACATCGAATTATTTTTCTGCGAATAGTTACTCAGAAGCATCTTGGAAGTTAAATGGAAATACAATTGAACTAATTCGTGTATTGAACTATGGTTGACCCTTAAACAACTTCAGAGGGTTAATCCAAGTATAATTTATTGTCGCCCTCCATATCCATGGTTCCTCTGCATCTGGGGATTTAACCCACCAGAAGCTATAGTACTGTAATATTACTGTTGAAAAATATCCATGTATAAGTGGATCTTCGCAGTTCAAACCTGTGTTGTTTAAGCATCAACTGTACAGAGTAGATGAATCAGGTAGCTTAAATTTCCATTTGGAGAAATTGCCTATTTATTTTTAAACCTATCATTCTTTCATATTTTCACTGTATTTGAAATAAATTCCTGAGTTAAAAAAATAGCAAAGAAATAAGTGTTTCTATTTTATTAAAACAAAAACAAAACAAAAGGTTTTAATGCATTTCTCAAGTCAGTTCTATTTGGTAATAATACAGCTGAGAAGGAATTTGGCCTTGCTGACTTTCAGCTCTGTTCTTCACCACTGGGTCAAGCTGTCCTGTCCTGTGCCCACAGTTCAAAGACCCTTAAATATGTATTTACACGATAAATCATATTTGCTGAAGAAGTTATACTGTAGTAATTTCCCCTCCTTTGTGAAATTTCTTCAGTGATGTCTTAACAAAAAGGAAAAAAAGTTGGAATTTTCATCCTCTATACATAAGTTTCAGGTCCAACTCTAGATCCAAAAATCATCAGATTAACCCCATTTTTACACCACTTGTGTTCTTTTGAAGGTATAAAAGCCTTGGCTTTCCAGTTGAATTTCCTTCTACACCCAATAAAGAGAAAATACCTAGCAATAAATTTTGTACTTTTGATGGGATATTTATTTAATTGGTTTGAATCATAGATTCAGTGATATTTAGTCCTCAGTTTAGAGTGTAGGATACATTCTCAGCTTTTTGAAAGTCTTGGAAGTGGAGCTACTTAAGCTCAATAGCTCCCCTTAGTGGTATCTTGCAAGAAATTCACCAAGAAGCAGCTTTTATAAAGACTTGGACACATATTTCTAAACATCTGGAAAACTGTGAACTGATATTCGTAATTTGAATAATTCTCAATAAATAAATTATATCTGTGATTCTAAGGAGAACAACTCTTTTATTTATAACCGCATTATATTTAAAAGGGTGATTGAGCATTTTCTGTGGTTTTTATTTTTATTTGGAACTTAAAATATGTTATATGTAATTTAGGAAATATAATTCAGGATCATTTCCTTCTCTCTTTGTTCTTTTTAATATGTTTATTCTTTTCAGTTCATATTTCCTTGATATATTTTTAAAAGACTATCTGCAACTAATTTTTGGTTTGTATCTAGATGTCTATTCCAAATGTACCTAATCAGAAAACTTGACTTAAAAATTAGTAGCTACAGTAAGTCAAAAAACATATTTGATATCCATGGGGGAAAATATAAGACAAGAAATGATAAGCCATGTGATATGAAATAAACTTTTTGAGAGTATATGTTTAAGGAAATTGGATCTTCTGTTGATCTACAGCTATGGTTCTTAAATGAAGCGGCACATAAGAATAAACTGGGGGTGAACATGTTTTTAACTGTAGGTTCCTGGGCCCATCATGAAAACTGCTGATTCATAATCTCCAGGAGTGGCGCTAGGAATCTATTTTTCAGAGTCATCTGCGCTTGGGAACCTGGTCTGCAGAAGGCCCTAGGAGGTGTTTACATAAATGGCTATATACTATCGTATTAATAGAAAATAACTTCAGAGTCTCAAAAATGTCAATCACCTACTCAATTATGTGACACTGACTTGCAACAAAATCTTAACTACTACACGGCTGTATGGTCTTCACATAGACTTTAGCTACTCTTTTGAAAGTTAAGCCTCAAAAATAAATACCAGTCATCACCAATACTCACTTTATGGGTTCTTATTACTTATAGAAGTGTTTCTGAAATAGAAAATAAGGTCACATGTTAAACTAGTCACAGAAACACCCAAACTCTGCTTTGCTCTCAGATTCTGATACTTGCCCTTCTCCAGTTTTCAGTACCACTGGTCCTCAGGACAAACTTCCAAAATGGCAATTAAGTCTTGTCTATTGTTCCAGCTTCTCTGGGTAATATACTGTATATAAACTCTGATCAAACCAAGGAAGTCTACTTCAGTTCCCCAGATTCACCATGTCCTTGCATGCCTTCATGCCATTGACATATTGTTCTCTGCCTACCGTGCCCTTTTTCCCTCTTCAGGCTGGCAAACTCTCACTAATTCCTTAAAGCTCAGCTCAAACATCACCCCATCTGGGGAGTCGTTTTCGATCTCCATTGGCAGAGTTCAATGCTTTTCTTGCTCTGCAACCCGTAGATCTTGTGCATGCTTCTATTTGTGCATTAGTGTGTGACTATATGTGTCTGTCTCTATATCTCACTTGTATCCCCAGGTTTTAGCCCACTCTTTGGCATGGGATAGAGGTTTAATTTGTGTTTGTGTAATGAGTTATTAACATTCGCTTTCATTTCTCCCATGCACTATGCTAAGTGCTTTACAAGCATCTCACGCAATCCTTAAAAAGTTTAGCGAGTAGTAATGATTATCCACATTTTAAATATCAGACAATTAATCCCGAGAGATATCAACAACTTGCCAAAAGTCACACAAATAGCTGGTGGCAGACCTAGAATTTGAACACCATGTTTTTTTGACTCTAAAGACGGTGTTCTTGTTTTTTTTCCCGGTACGCGGGCCTCTCACTGTTGTGGCCTCTCCCGTTGCAGAGCTCCCGTTGCAGGGCTCCGGACGCACAGGCTCAGCGGCCATGGCTCACGGGCCTAGCCGCTCTGCGGCATGTGGGATCCTCCCGGACCGGGGCACGAACCCGTGTCCCCTGCATCGGCAGGCGGACTCTCAACCACTGCGCCACCAGGGAAGCCCATTTTTTAAAAATTTTATTTTATTTTTTCTTATACAGCAGGTTCACCCTGGAGAATTTGAGATAATAAATTTGGGTTGTTTTAAGCCTCTAGGTTTGTGGCAGTGTGGTTAATAGTAATAGAGAACTATTACAAACACTTTCACATCTGTTATTATCTTTCTTATACAGCAGGTTCTTATTAGTTACCTATTTTATACATATTAGTGTATATATGCCAATCCCAATCTCCCAGTTCATCCCACCACCACCACCTCTGCCCCCCTCTTTCCCCCCTTGGTGCCCATACATTTGTTCTCTACATATGTAAGACAGTGTTCTTAAACATTACATTTCTATGCAAAGGCTCAGATTGTACTTGATTGCTAATAGCAATTTCTTTTTGATGGTTTCTATGCAAAGTCCGCCCATGAGGGTGGAACATCGAGGGAAGATGAACATTCTTTTAATCACTGGAACACTCTACAACACAATTCTGGTGTGCGTGTGTGCGTGCACACACATAATCAATGAATGACAAAACACAAACATATATATGTAAGATTGTGATAACTGGAATGCTTAGTTTGCATAATTACCCAAAAAACTATAAAAATAACTATTGACCACATCAGTGAAAAGTCACCAGAATAGAAAAAGAAATCCTCTTTAATGAAAACCTTACCAAATTTCCCAAATTGCCTGTGATTTTTTAATGGACTAGAGCCACTCTTCTGCATTTCTATTTCTTGGACAAGAGGAAAATATATTACTTACGCAAAAGGGTAGTTAGCATTTCCAACCACTAACACATGGCCTGTAAAAAGTAATAATCCCATTTTTCTATTGTGCAATAGCCCTCTGTTGGGCAACAACAATGTACAATGTGCTAGTTTCCTGTTACTTTAGTAGAACCTCCCCTTTCACTCACCGCCCAGACTAAATAGTTATTCCTTGGATAATAAAACTATGATACTTGGTTTCAAGCTACTTCCAAGA
This sequence comes from Physeter macrocephalus, assembly GCF_002837175.3. NCBI lineage: Eukaryota > Metazoa > Chordata > Mammalia > Artiodactyla > Physeteridae > Physeter > Physeter macrocephalus. The sequence goes on along the minus strand of NC_041223.1, from coordinate 35,819,467 downwards.
ATGTTTCTGCCCATATTAAGAAATAATCATATCAGTTTGCTAATAAGCAGAAATGCACTGTAAGTTGAGTAAGTTGTCACATGTAGCTAGAAAACATATAAATCAATCTCTGACCAAGAAAGAAACAATATATTTTTTACATGTCCAAAACTTTATGGTTGGGATCACAGCTGTGAGATGTTGGACCATCATCAAGAGAACAATGTTAAACACTGAACTTTTGGATGATTTCCATAAAAATAACATTTTGTTTGGGGTCAGTAGTTTTTATGGAACTTTGGAATGATTTTCACCGACAATATTTTTAGAGTTGAACTTGAACACCTCCAAAATGCTCTTCAGAATGGAAATATTATGTAATCTAACCTTTGCAGCCATGTCCTTCAGAAAATCAAGCATATACCATAAAAACCAGCATTGCTCTCCTCCAGTTCATGCAGATTTGTGAAAACTAAATTATGGTACATATTCAAGAAAGTAAATTAACTCTTCAGTTTTCTGTATTTAGTTACTAAGTTTATGTCAGCCCTTCAAATGTGTAAAGCCAGCATAAAAAAAAAAAAAAACACCCTGAATTTCTTCTGTAGAAATCTTATCAATCCAGCAATATTCTAAGTGTAAAGAATAATGGAATTGGTGAATCAATATACAACTAGTCAACCCTAGACATACAGTCAACTCTAATATATTTTGCTCATCTCTACATATCCGAAATAATTTGACTGATATTTATTTTATGTGGTCTGAGTTCTCATTTTTGTTAACTGTCCTTTTAGAGTCCAAAATTTGGAGGTGTGTTATGTTGAGCCCAACAAGGCAAGTTTTCATAAAGTAACTGGAAGGTTTTGTAAATATAGTCTCAGGCAAAGCTAGCTGTGGCATAAAATCCGAGGAGACTGTGTTGGCCGAGTTTACGAATGCAGTATTAATATTGGTTCCTAGAATTCCATAACCAGAGCTCAAGAAAAGGAAAGCCAAACCACTGAATTCAATATTTGCAGCCTATTTCAGGACGTGAAAATATTTTGGTTCTGTCATGCAAATAATTTATCCAAAATACTTTTGTCCAAAGTGACTTTTTGTAGACCGAAACTAATTTCAGATTTTACATGGCTCAGTGTGTAGGGATACACCCAATCAGAATTTTTCCCACACCAAGGAGTAGTTTGTTCCTAGTTTTCATTTACTGTATTGATTTAAATCAGTAATTTTTCACTGGGATATGTGTATGAATGGAGGTTACTAAAACCATGCCCTTGAAATTATTTTACACTGTAGGTTGTATATGTAAAATGTTAACATGATAATAAAATATCTTAATTCACTAATTTGAAATTTAAAAAAACGATTCATCTAATTTGGTGCCAGACTCATACATTTTGATCAAATTACTCTCTCCTAAAACTGTTAACAGTTCCCCAAAGCCAATAGAATAAAATCCATTTCTTCACCCTGGCTCCAGTCTTTCTTGCAATATGCTTTCCTGCATCAAAACCTTTAAAGTCGTGTTGATTCCACTTTTTAAAATACCTCAGAGTGTGAATCTGAATAAATCTGTGCTTCAAACACAGTTCAAGGTCAAGGTCCTCCATGGAATCCAGTATATTCCAATAAATATCTACTCATTTGGTTGATAGAGACACAAAGTCCCTGCCCTGGTAGCTAATACCATAGGGTTATCGATAAGTTATAGACACAGCTACCCCTGCATGTAGAGTATTTGTGATGGAAATTAATTTCAACATATAAATACTTGCATTAAAATATAGTTATCCTGGTATTCCTCATGAACCTTTATTTGCATATTTGTTATGCAAATTAATTCTCTTCTAGTAGATGGCATGCAGATAGATCAGCATATTGCAAGTATGTAACTGCTACTTGGACAATTTTGAAAACAAAATAGTGCCTTATGTAGGAGACAGATAATGTATAGACATTAATAAATTTCTTAGATGGCAAGAAATCTATTCAAAAATTTCTATTAAATATCCATAAATAGTTATCATGTAAAATAATATTCATATCAAACTTATAGCAATAGAACCCTCTGGAATTCAGAACTATCATATATTAATTGCTTCATTATATGTGGTATGTGTTTCATGTTTACATTGCTTGAAATATAGCACAGGCTTCATAAAGATTAGTTGAATGAATGATTTAAATAGTAGATATTTGGTATCTGTGGGCATGGTATGCAACCTAAGAGAAATTCAACTAGCTTTTAAAAACTTAGAATAACCAAATAGAACATGATTGAATGTTTTTAAAAAGGTGTATCCTTTCATTTCAGGAAAAAAAGGAAGGGAGAGAAAAAGAAAAAAACTTAATAAAGAAGAAAGTAAGGATGCAATACCTGATAACAAAGGTCTGGAGCCCAGCAGAGAAACTCCAGAGCAACGAGAAAACAAAGACAAACAGCAGCAGAAGAAGCGAAAGGTCCAAGATAAACAACAGAAATCGGTATCAGTCAGCACTGTACACTAGAGAGTCCCATGAGATTGTTGTAAACTCGTGATGCTGCTATCTCCACCAGATGCCCAGGACAGGTGCTCTAGCCATTAGGACCACAAATGGACAACGTGTCAGTTACTGCTCAGTCTAAACAACATTCCAGATAGTTGCTATATTCTTCATACAAGCATAGTTAACAACAAAGAGCTGAAAGTTCAAAGAAGGGATGTTTGTGAATGGTTATCTTACGTGCTTCTGTGCATTTTTAAGAGACAAGAAATTTTGTACATAATCATCAATAGGCTATAAGATGTAACAACATAATGATGACATCTGGAGAAGCAACATCTTTTTCCTATAAAAGTATTTTTTCGAGCTATTTGTTTAAAGAAGCAAACAATAGTTCTGCAAATTCAAAGATGTGGTATCCCTTCAAAAGAAACAGGAGATCAGAGGAGAGAAACATCTTTCAAAGGACAGTGTTGTTTTGTGCAGGAAATCTAGAGACTGCTCAGATATTAGGGCCTGGCATTTGGAATCATAGGAATTATCACCACAGAAACAACTGTTTTAAGCTTGGTTCTCTTGCCCTCATTTGTCCTTCTGCAAGAAGCATGAGAGTGCACATATTTACAGAATTAAATATACTGTATGGGATTGGCAAAATGTGGAAGAAACCATAGAGTTGGAGGTGACTTTTGTGCTTTCCAAAACTGTGAAGGGTCGTGATTACCTGGAACAGGTCTCCAGTCTATATCAGCACTGTGTGGTTCAGCCTTTGCTACCCCTTGGGTTGTGTAAGTCTGTAAACATGTACCTGTAAGTTACTTCCAAAAACAAATCATACTTATTAGAAGAAAATTCTGATTTCATAGAAAATGAAAACTAGAGCAAGGAAAATATAACATGTTTGCAAAGTCATGTGTTTTCTTTCTCTCTCAACGGAGGGGGGGTGGGGGTGGGGAGCAATCTTATTACCTGCTTAATGGTCCACCTGGAACTAAAAGGGATACTACTTCCTAACAAAGTGTATCTAATGGGGGGAAAGCCACCACAATAAATATATTTGTTGATAGTTTTTAAAGCTTTGTTCATTTTCTTTTATTAGAAAATTGTTACTCTTAGAGGCTCCTGAATTAGGGAAGAGGATTCTGTATCCTATGTAATTCAGAACATATTACATTTCTCAGTGTTTACTTTTGGAATCCACTTTTATCTGAGCCATTGGAGATTTATTTACAAGGTATTAGGAGATATTTATTCAATTTTTTTCTTATTTTGATCAAAAAATTCTAGTTATAGTTGCAGGGGCCTCCCTAAATGATTTCACTACTCCCCCTTCATTGCTTCAAAATTAGCATCTTTTCTTGTGTGTCGGATCCTCCTGCGTCTTGAACATTTGGCTTTTTCTTCTCCATATTTTCTAAGTCTGTGAATCTCTTTTGGGGATTGAAGTCACCCTAGCTGGAGGCCTCACCAGTATATCAAAGAGGACACAGCCAGCCCAGGGCAGGAGGCATGTGCCACAGAATCTCATGACCCACCATAACCTTCCTGTTGTCATGGAAGGACACACAGCTCGCCTGTCCACCAGGCTTCCTAGCCCTCTAAAGATCACTGCTTTCTGAAGAGCTGGCAATGAATCTGGCTTCTGGCTGCTTATTTCTGGTCATTCTTTCTCCACCAACTGTACTGTTCATATGGACTATTTGGCTTAATTCTCTTTTCCTCTTCCAAGATATAAAATTTTTGAATGATGTGTTCATTTCTTACTCTGGTGTTTTCTTTTCTTGTCCACATGAGATATGTTTCAACTAACTAGATATATTCCCAATGTATAAAAATAATTCTACCTTCACCTATAATTTATGTCACTAAGGAGAAACAAATCTTTTCCTACTAAGCTATATTAGGTGTAAGTATATTCCCATCTTCTAGAACTTTGGGGTGGTCTCTATCACCATCTTTGTCCTCAATCTTATGTAGCCAAGCATACGTGGCCAAATTATTTTTGTGTATTTTCTATGTTTATCATTGTCTTCATTCCTTCAACAAGCAATTACTGGGAAGGTCTACGCCTGCATATGCAGTACTGGGAAAAAGGTTAAATAAACCAGGACACAACAATCGTGGCAAATGACTATCATGTCTTCCCAAGTGTTTTGACTCAAGACTTTTACCCTGTGGTCCCCCAGACAATGGCAGATAATCTAAATCCTTGATGCAGCATGTAATTACAAGTAGAAATATTACAAAGGAAAAAGAAATGAAAACTAGCATTAACGGTCACACGTTGGAGAAATATAAGTGAAGACAAAGATAACATCAATTTTAACTGCAATTCTCAATCCATACGTAATAGATCTTTAGGCACATGGAATCATTATCATCTTCAAACTAGCAGCCTACTCAACTTTGAGCAAAATCTCCTGTTTAACTTCTGGTAAAATTCCTGCACTAGTCACAGAAGGCATTAACTTTCTGCTCTGATTCTGTCTCTAAGATCGGGTAAACTGTTAATGGTAACAGATGGCTGGTAAATTCTTAATACAAAGAAAATCGAGGGAGTGCAGCAACAGAAATCTATGTCTGATCCACACTCCTGTTCTAGTCTCCAGATTCTACTTTATAATAGAGAGGAGGTCTCTCTTCTATCCAGTCATAGGTGTTAACCACTGACAAGTTACTTAACTGCTCTGGGTTCCCATTTCTTATGTGCAGCATGAAAGAGGTAGACTAGAGATGATCATTGGCAAGGAAGCATGTGACCTTTCTGTTAGTTCAGGGTGATATCCCTAACGACTCTTCATTAGTGACAGTGTCCTTTGGGTTCCCCAGCCCTGCTTTTCCAAAAAGTGGGAATGTGTAGGCTCTTAGAGGAGAATTAAAAGGTTCACTACTCAATATAATAATTATTCTATATATAAATAAAAATAATTCCACAAGCCACACACATAAATCAATTTTATCTTGATTAATATATGATATTATCCATATAGGTGTACACATGTAATAATTTCAAGGAATAAGTATATATGTGAGAATCACGGAAATGAAATGAATAATAGGAACCAAAATGTAAATACCAGTTTTGTCTTGGATCTTCTTAAAATTAAGAAATCACCTATTCTTTAAAGTATGCATTTTTTATAAATGGACATAAAGATACTATGTCTTTCTCATAAATATATTTTAATAGAAGAACTGACTAGACTCTATCTCAGTCAGACTGAAACTATTTCTGGGCAAAGTAGTTGGGGATGAGGCCTCTTTCTAAGGCTGATTTGTTACTTCTTGTAACACAGAGTTGGTCTGGAAGCCAATATAAATTTACCCTCCACTGAAAGAGTAAGATTACATAAAGCTGGTGGTTGGATCAACTGGGACTGTTCCTGTTGCAAACAATGACATTTCATCTCACTAACTTAGTAGTATTAACACTTTTTTTTATTATATTCCTACTTCTAGATTAATTAGAAAAAGAAACAAAACCTAAAAATTGTACCTCCTTTGTGCTAGCCACTTACCCTTTGACTAAGTTACATCATGTAATTATCCCTAAAGCCCTCTGAGCAGGTTATTGATATCTTTGTTTTTAAACTGAGGAAACTGAGGCCCAGCGAAGCACCCAAAGTCGCAGAACCAGCAACCAGTAAGCCTGGAAGTCACTCCAGCTCTGCCCCTGCTCCTTCCCCTACCTCAGAGCTCTTAAAATCCTATTTATTCTTAGCTCCAAAAATGTCCATGAACATATTATGGGAGTATTTTCTTGTGATCTGAACTAGTACCTCATAAAGAAGAAGCTGAGAAGTCAAATCACAGAGGCCTTAACCCAGGGTAAGACTCAACTCTGAATCTGAACTCAAATGTGACTACATGTGTGGGTGTGAGTGTGAGAGTGTGTGTGTCCGTCAGAGGGCCTGCAGGCTAGCTAGTAAGAGAGTTGATGGGAAAAGGAGAAGTGATCATTATGTTCCATCAGTAAAAGACCAACATTCAGACAGAAAGGGAACAGCAAGTGTGGCTCCTTGGGAAAGTCCTGGATTGCTATAGCTCTTCATGACTGTGGAATGACTCACGATTCAGTGCTCTTTCAGTGTAAGCAGAATATTGGCCAGCTCTATCATCTTTTCCCTGAGTCCTTGTTCAGAGTTAAAATAATACGGGAAGAAACATAAACAGGTCTTTTTCACTATTGGAATTGCCAAAACGACTTATTCAGATAGTGCCTCACTTTCTCCCAGCTACATCAGACATTCAGTATCAATATTTCAATTGTCACATACCTTTTCTTGCCCATCCTGTCTCTCAAATGTAGCATGTCCATCAAAAAAAAAGTTTTTTAAAAATGAAGGAAAGAAAGAAGAAATGGATGGAGGAAAGGAAAGGGGGAGGCAAAAAAAATAGTAAACACAACTTTATTCATAGTCCTCAAAATATAGTTGGAAGAGAACCTCAACTAATAAGAATATTCCATTAGCTGGAAAATTGGCAACATGATAATTTCAGAAGACAGAATTACATGACCATAAAATAACCTGATATAGAAACAGTTTGAGAAAATATCTTACACTTTTGTATCTGCATTGATGCAATGAAAAATACTGTTCAAAATGATGTTGAGACAATCCAAGATATTGAATCATCTACTAAAGATTAAGTTTTACTTATAAAAATAAAAAATTAGTAAATACACATTAGAAAAGTTTTTAAAGAAAAGTGAATAATAACTTTAATTACAAAAGATTTCTGGCTAATTGAGGTTTAACTGGTATGCGAGCTTTTATACTATTAATACCAGTTACTATTTTAGTTATCCCTATCAAATTTCCATCACGAATAGATTTTAAGCAAGAGAGAGTTTTGTTCAACCAACTCAACAACCTGTTAAAAATGTTACAGAGGCAACTACTTTTATAATAAAATCTGAAATAATACAGTACATTTATAAGTGCTTTGAAATTACAAAGCACAATAAATATATACACCACTATTGTCGCTAGCTAGTCACTAACTAAAGCAACACATTGCCTTTTCTTTCTCCATTCCTCACACTGTTGATCCCACTGGAGAGTTTATTCTTAGAGGAGATTATCCATATCACTCCCAAGAAGGGATTAATAAAAGCACAAATTCCTGAGTTGACCCCATGTTTGAGAATTCAGCATGCAGTTTTTCCTTCTGGCTTATTTTTCTGTAGCTGCTGTCAGTGGAGCTACATCAAATGTGGGGCAGGAGACACCAACTCACTTTGTAAATTTTGTGGTAGCCAAATACAATAACATAAGCTACCATTAAATCTTGATTTTATACCAGATACATTTTTGAGTCAGTTGATGCTACCATGTGTGCTCTCTGTTCCCGGACCGACCATGCACACTCTTGGTGAGTCCCAACCTCCCAAGAGGTAGAAAGTTCTTTAACAGATCAGTCAACCATCTGCCCATGACAGTCTCAAGGTTTGAAAAAAAGAAAATGAAAGAAAACTTACGATCCCAAAAGAATGGGGACCCTTAGCTACTCAGTGACAACCATGTACTGCCTCACTCCTCCCTCCCAGAATGCTCTACAAAAAAAAAAAAAGGGCTTCCCTGGTGGCGCAGTGGTTGAGAGTCCGTCTGCCGATGCAGGGGACACGGGTTCGCGCCCCGGTCCGGGAAGATCCCACATGCCGCGGAGCGGCTGGGCCCGTGAGCCATGGCCGCTGAGCCGGCGCGTCCGGAGCGGAGCCTGTGCTCCGCAACGGGAGAGGCCACAGCAGTGAGAGGCCCACGTACCGCAAAAAAAAAAAAAAAAAGCCACATTCCTAGCCTTGGGGCATGGGTACTGGGGTCTCCATGATGGCAATACCAATCATCCTAGCCAGTAGCCTCTTTCCTTGCTTTGGTCCTGTACTTTGCTTGGTTATGTTTTTTTGGTTGGCTAGTTTGAGAAGGAAAAAATGATTTTTAAATCATTAAGTAGTGATGATTTAATGACTTGATTTAAAAAATTAATCTCGGAATAAGTTGGAGGAGAAATAATTTAGTAGGTTCCTCTACTCAATATAAAACTAAGGAAAGACATTATTTTACACTTCTTAAAGAAGTAGTTTAATAAAATCAAAACAAAGAACCCAGAAAAACAAAAATAAAAACACTTGGTATTTAACATCCAAGGGATTTTCCTCATGTGGTAACTATTTAGAAGCAGATCCTATTTATCACTAAGTTTGCCCCTACTGATCTTTTTCCCATAACCATTAAGAAACGGTTATGACTCATTTTAGGAACACACCAAATACTACAGGAAAATAGATTATAGTTTTATCCAAACCAGCAGTGAGAATAATTTATGAATCCAAAAAGTCATAGACAAGCAGAGTCAGTTTAGGAAAGTGGGTCATTTTCATGCAAATGAGTCCTAGCTTTCTTGATTGCCATCTTAGTCTCCTTTTAAATGTTGAAGTTTTTGGGGTGGGAGGGGGGAAAATGAATTATTGCGGTAAACCAATATTTCCGCTTGTTGACTGTAGAATATTTAAAGCATAGCTTAATATGCAACATGTGAAAGGAAGGGTCAAGGGAATAGAGCTTAATTTGTATCCATATGATCCAATCAAATGGGAAATGCTACGATTTATAGAAAGGAAGAGATCATTAGAATGTGCTGCTCCAGGTCTCCAGATTTTTCAAATTTATTATGAAAATTGTCCTTTCCACAATCATCAAAATAGATTGTTTGGTCACAGCCATTCCTGCAGGCCAAAGCAATTTGAAATTCAGGGCCAGTATCAATTTCCTTGCCTCTACCCTTTCTACCCCCCACCCCCTTAACAACCAGTCAATTAGATAATAAATAAAGACTAAATTAACAAAGAATAATTAAAAATTAATAAGTTTAAAGAAAAATTACTGTAGAAAAGCATCAGTTGTTTCAGGTTTAATATAGTCACTATGGGAGAGTAATATAAAACTAGTCAGGAGATGTATTTCCTGTCTGTCTTAGTCCATTTGGACTGCTATAACAAAATAGCAGAGCCTAGTAGCTTATAGATAACAGCTCTGGAGGCTAGAAGTTCAAGATCAAGGCACTGGCAGATTTCGTGTCTAGTGAGGGCCTGCTTTGTGGTTAACAGATGGAAACTTCTTGTTGGGTCCTCACATGGTGGAACAAGCTAGGGATCTCTCTGGAGCCTCTTTTACAAGGGCACTAATCCCAATCATGAGGGCTCCACCCACATGACCTAATAACTCTATCTCCTAGTACCATTACAACAGGCATTAGGATTTCAAGATATGAATTTGGAGGGGGACACATTCAGACCATAGCACCATCCACTAATTAGGTATCATTTAAATGAATAAGTAATCAAATGATAGATTCCACCATCCTTATTGTATTGCTAATTAGCAACAGTGCTTTGAGGGGCCAATAGAGCTACCCAATTAGATTTAGTATTTCCATGTGTATAGGTTACATATTCTCTTAAAATTTTCTGTCAGGTCTCCAGGTAGAGGTTAAAGCCTTATATTATTTTTTAATAATTGCTCTACAATCCCTGGCATCTATAGTAAATATTAATGTTTTCCAGCCTGTAAAAATGATAAGAAAACATATTATTGCTTTTGTAGTTATATAACTTTATAAGTTTTGATACAAAAAAAGAAAATTTGAAAATACAGAAGTCTAACTTTGCAAAGAAAGTGATTTAATTATCAGTTTGAAGGAAAAGTCTTTATCAATGAAAATAAGACTGAACTAGCTAGCAATACTAAGCACTATCCAAGCAGTGCTTCAAAAGATTGAAAAAAATAAAATACACCTTTGAGTAGCATTTCAAATGGAGAAGTAGGTAGGTGTAAGATTATTTGGGACCCTCAGAGGAAAGTAGCATGTTGTCTTGCTTTTCCTTGTGTCACTTAAAACACTAAACAAAACTCAAATATTAAGTTAAAAGTGAATTAAGAAGACAAATTCATTCCCAAATCACTTCCTAAAGCTCAGAAAGAAAAATAATGCTAAAGTAGAAGAAAATAATTAAAAGTGGAATCCACTCCCTGTACATTCTAATTTGCAAGATGAAACTTCAGTTTTACTACAAAGTGCTGCATTATGGTTCTAAAGACACCTCACCAGCCCTAATCCATAACTGTCCTCAGTGCTTCCCCAGCCTTCATTGGATACCACATTCCCAGCTTCTTCTTTGCACGGCATCCAACCTGTACTCCCACAAACTCAGTGCTAGATTTCCCAATAGAAAGTCTAAGGGATTCGCAAAGCAGAGGTAAAGAAAAGCAATCTTTGAAAAAAAATTGCTGTTTTATATTACAAAACAATTTTTGAAGGAAAAATGCTATTCAATATTACCGAAGTGGCAGTGAAGTAGTCACAATGAGAAAAATGAGAACTTTGTTGAACTTTCTCACCCCTGTTTTACAGTTTAATATTGTTTTACTTTGCAACACATAAAGGAAAGGAATGACAGCATCGTTCAGCACAGGAAGCCTCCACAACCTTGATCCAGCCCGACTGCACAGTCATAACCACCTACTGCCCACCCTCCTCCACACCTCCCTGGTCCTAAGCCTGGTTTGAGAAGCACCAGTGATGCCATCCAAACACGAGGAACTGCTCTCCATCCTGGGTGTCTTGGAAAAATCTCCAGCTATTCCAGTTTCAACCTGGACAGGAGCCAGATTTGTAAGCAAATGCTCGAAGTCCCAGTCACCCCTTCTGCCTTGTGTTTCTTTCATTTCCTGTGAGGGATAACTGGTCCAGAAGCTCAGCTTTTCCTCCCAGGATGAATCATGTAAAACCTTACAGGACTGGAAAAAATAAGGAAAAGAAAGAAAAAAAGGAAAAGAAAATTCCAGAGCCCCCATAATGAAAGAACATGAGAGGAATGAGAGAGAACATACTAGAGGTTACCAGATGCCCCCGTTCTTTCTATTGCTGGGTAGCTTTAACCCACACCCGTGTCAATTGTCTTTACTTCAAGAAGCTGTCTCTCTATAAATAAACTGACCAATGTATCTTTAAAACACAAACGACTTGGACTGTAAAAATAAACTTTGCAAAATAAATACCAAATAACATCTGGAGGCAAAGCTTTGGAGGGGACTGGGTGAGAGAGAGTGCTAACTTTTCTTAGTTCTATTACTAAAGTATGGGCTTCATTTTTTTCATTTAGGACATGCTTTCCATTATTAACCAAACACAAACCAAAAATGTACTAATTTTACTTTAAAATCCCAAATAATGTAATACTGTCCGTAATTATGTCTTTGAGCTCATCTTAGCGATATTTTAACTCTCTTGTTTTCTACTATTTGAAACTAAGTGTTCAGTTACTAAACCACTTCATTTAGATATGAAAATGGTTTTTATTTAGCTCTAATTATTATTGGTGCTGGTAGACAAGAAAAATACCCCCTTTTGCCTTGGGAAACTAAAATCTCCAATGTAATGTACTAGGAAGATGCAACATTTCCATCCTAAAAGAATACAATAGTTATTATTACATTAAATTATTTCTCCTTGCAATGACAAGCAAAAAGACCATGTTCCGCCTGCTTCTCATATGCCTCCAACTTGTGGGTAGTGATCCCATTCAGTTAATATTTATAGGGCTTCCTTGGTGGCGCAGTGGTTGAGAGTCCGCCTGCCGATGGAGGGGACACGGGTTCGTGCCCCGGTCCAGGAAGATCCCACATGCCGCGGAGTGGCTGGGCCCGTGAGCCATGGCCGCTGGGCCTGCGCGTCCAGAGCCTGTGCTCCGCAACGGGAGAGGCCCGCGCACCAAAAAAAAAAAAAAAAAAAAAAAATTTATAAAGACAGCAACTGGTCAGACACTCTTCATATGCAAGATAATTACAAGGAATGCTTGAGTCTCTCCTACTGAATTTAAGGATTATTCTGTGGATACTTGCCCCAGAGTCACTTTGCTTATTTTGTGTAAAGCTCTCATAACATTTTTGTAGGTGACATAGGCATTGTATGTCCAATGCCAAAGAAAAAAGACATTAGAAACTTCTGTAATTTTGTAAGTAAATTGTAAGACCTCCAAAAAAAAATCTTCATGCCTAATTTATAGTGAATAATAATAATCAGCTTAATTATTCCAAACATATACCCTCAGTTATTTCTTCTTCCTAGTTCATAAATCTTGATTTTTTAAAAATAATGAAACAAACCTGTTCATTACTAGTGGGATAATAAATATTTCTCATTAGTCAAATAAATATGTAAGGATGTTTAATCTCACATGAGTGTTTTTTAAAAGTGCACTCGTTTCTCTTTCCATAGGGACTAGAGTTTGGCAGAGGATGTTGCTGAGATATGGCCTGAGATATCATCTCATCTGCTAACAGTCTGCTCCTGATGACACACACATATTCTATTTTTCACATATGGCCTAAACTATACCAGCAAAATGGGGAACTCAGTTTTCCTATCTTAAAAAAAAAAAAAAAGACACCATTTGACTGCATCACGAAACACTCCAAGTGAACTTCAGAAGAAACAGCCAAGATGAATAGTTAGATGGACTTGCTGGAGAACACTGGGCGATAAGTCATCAGACATTTCATTACTTTTTTTTTCTTTCTTTTTCTGATTAACCAAAATGCCAGTTTTAGGCAGGCTGCATAAAGGATGTTTTAAATTCGTCTCTTCTATCAGTAACTGTAAGTGTAGGCAGTAGGTCAAATTTACCCAGGTTACAAGTTGTAATAAATTTAAAAGACTCTTCCTCAGCTTTGATGATTAACCATTTCCTCTCTTTCAACAAACAAAACTTCAGCAAACAAAAATAAAACGGTATTCATATTGCAAGTTTCAAAAAGAGCATTTGCTTTTCATTCTACAAGTTTTTAAATGTCACAAAGTAAAACATATTTAAGCAAAAACAAATATCCCATAGCTCCACAGAAGGGAAGAGGAAGTGCAAACATGGGGGGCACAGTGCTGGCCATTTTTCCATCTCTCTACCTCCACTGCCCCTTGACTGCCCTCTTCAGTGACTCCTGGCTCCTGTTTCTCTCCCGATCAATAGATGCCCATTTGTCGGCATCAAGAAACAATCCAAATGTGCTTCAGAAGAAAAAGCCAAGACAAATAGTTGGATGGAATCATTGGCGAACACTAGGAAATAAGTCTGGGGTTACCTTGTTGAGTGAAAGTTAATGGAAAGGGCACAGTCTTTGGAGAGTGGGAGAGTTGCCGTTAAATCCCTCCATCGCAGACTAACTGTGCAATCCTGGAAAAATAATAATAATTTAACTTCTTTCATTCTCATTATCCTCTTGTATAAAATGAATTTATTATTCCAGACTATACAGAGTTGTTGTGAGGATTAAAGGAAGCAAAGTATATGGCTTGCAAAATAAATTAATTAATTAAAATAAAGTTTTAAAAAAGTATATGACTTGCCAGGCACATAGTGGGTACTCAGTAAGTTGCTGCTGTTATCGTAAGATCTTATATGTGCTTTGTTTAAAATATTTAGAATTTCCAAATCACTCGAAACGGAAGTTCTTATATATACAGGCATGTTCTATTGCACTTTGCTTCACTGCACTTCACAGATATTGCGTTTTTGACAAACAAGGTTTGTGACAACCCTACTTTGTCAGATGATGGTTAGCATTTGTAGCTTTTGTGTTCTCTGGCAAGAGATGTGGTGGGTGTGTGGGCAGGGAACAGGTGACAGACGGCCTTATAAGCTATGTGAGAGACTTAGGACTTTATCTTGAAAAGAGTGATGAATCTGGGAAGGGTTGTAAGAAGGGCAATGGAATGATTCTATTTGGCTTACAAAGATGCCTTTGGTGACAAAGAAAGGATGAACTTTTTAAAAGAATGAGCAAAAGAAGACTCAGATGAGCAGCAGTTTTAAGTATGGGGTATAAAATTATATTACTGAACTCAAAACAAATAGAACCTGAATTAATGAAGAGAGAAAGGTGAAGGAGAGTAGAGAATAGATATCAAACATTATTTGAAAGTAGGAGCTACAAAATGCAGTGACCAGTAGGAGGAAGCTGGTGAGTGAAGCGAATCCCATGTTTCTCTTGGTGTGTCTGAGGATAGAGGTGTCACTACCCAGAGAATTGACCACAGGTAAAAGTGGATTGCTTCTTTGCTTTGTTGATTTTGAGATGTGTGAGGCATTCAGTGGGGATGAACTCAAGGGAGTCTGAAATACAGGTCTGTCTCTATTAAAATGTATAAAATGTAGAAAATTGAATTAGGAGTAATTATCGAATAAATAAACCAGAGGGCATGAGTGAGTGGTTCTGAGCAGAATACATTAAAAGAAAAGAAAAAAGATTGAACGCACTCAGCAATAGTTAAAGAGTGAGTAGAGAAAAGGGAAGCTATGAAGGGAACTGTGAAAGTCAGTCTGTGAGGTAAATAAAGAACAAAGAAAGTGACAACACAGAAACATTAGGGGTGGGAATCAAAAGAAGCTGTGATAATATCAAACGCTACAACAAAATCACTTACTCTAAAGGCCCCATGTTGCCAGGGTTTGCAAATCTGGTAATCTTTCAACTTGTTTCCTCAAAAGTTGCGCGGACAGAATTCAGATTCCAATGTGTTGAGAACAGAATGGGAAGTAGGGAACTGCAGACGTGGAAGCAAAGCAGTGGGGAAACTCTCCTCTTGGTGGATGAGAAAGGGAACTCAGAGCAGGGCCCACAGAGTGAAATTATCTTTTACTTGGGTCTGCTTTCAAAGAAAGAAATTGGACTAGAGCATGTTCACCTACTAAAGCAAAGGAGAAAAAGGATTTTCCTGGCTTAACAGACAAGGAGTACAATTATGCTAACCTGTAATAAAAGTAAAAGTGCAACCAAAGATATTGTAATAGGCATGGAGGACAAACAGCAATTTAAACAGTATTTCCATTTTAACATCCTTCTCCCAACACATCTTCCAACTCTCTCTCAAATCCCCATGTCACTTTGTAATTCTCAGCAAGATCTTTTTTTTTTTTTTGATCTTCTCCTTTATTTGTCTCTTTTTCCACAAAAATGCATTCGGTAATGCTATTTCACCTCAACTGATTTTTTTATCCAAAATCAATCTATATCACTGCCCTCCTTAACACCCAGGTCAAGTTTCTCAACTTTTAGACAATATTGCCTACTCAACTTTTTGCCCAAAACTTGTATATACTATATTAATTTCTATTTTTTGTATGTTACTTTATAAATGACTTACAAGTAAAATTAAAAAAGGATGAGTCCTTTTAAAAATATAAAAGACTGCAAAACTTAAAGTATAATAATAAAGTATAATAATAAAGCATTACATTAGGTTTCTGTTTCTAGACATCAAATAAGTTAATGGAGACAATTTAGCCCGATTTTTTTATGAATATGCTGAGCACAAGATGCTTCCTATCAGCAACTAAACACATGAGTAAAACATCTAATTTTTAATTGAATAGATGAAACTGTGCCAATATGTGAAAGACAGAGTTACAAACTGCAACAAAATATAACTGGTTTCATTAAACAGGATTGCATACATTGGACTGCTGCTGCATGTATTTGAAAAAAGGAAAGCAAATATGGAGCCAAAAATTTATGCTTCATAGACTATATATTATACCTAGTAGGTTTAAACTTTCCTTAGTAAAAATTTTCTACTAGGTAGTGATAAGTTGACTTGAACAGCTTTCCTTCTTGTCAATGACTTGTACTGATGATTCAAACACTGACTTACTTTATTATTATACTTACAATTTGATGGAGGAGGAGATATGGCATCCTTAAATGAACAAATGCCACAACCGCATGGATTGATGTCACTACAAATTCATGGTCTCCCACATCAGTAAAACCTCTACCCCTAGTCCACTTCCTCTCTCATTCTCCACAACAATATTTTCAAACTTTCACCACTCTGATGTTTTCCATTACTCTGAGTAAATGAACTCTCCTTTAGAGAGAAAAATAGAGACCATAATACAAGACCATTCTCCACTCCATGTGTCTCCCCCAAAGACAATCAAATGTAAATATAGTTAGAGCCACCCTTACTCCTTTTCTTTATATTTTAGCTAAGTGGTTGTCCTTCTGCATTTCAAATGTTAATCCTCCCATCTGTTCTTTGAAGTACATCTTTCCATTTCTTTGGGAACCTTACTTAAATCAAGTGTTTTTCCCCTCTTCTGTTTTTCTGTTTTCCCCTCTTCTCTTTTTCTTCCAGCATCCTCCATTTTGTCTCTTTATCTCCTTCTAGTGATCACCTTACTTTTCTGTTTCCTCTTAGAACCATGTTTCTCCAAAGAGCAATTAGTACTTACCTCCACTTCCACATTTCCTAGGACCGTCCGAACCACTGTTTCGATGCTTCTTTACCTCCACTAAATCCAATCTTACAAATGTCTCTCTAGGTGCTAAAAACAGTAGAGATATCAGTACTTACCTTACAGGACCTCTCTACTACTCCTGATGGTATTTATCATTTTTCTTCTTGAAACTCTTTCCGCATATGATTGTTATATCACCTACTCTTGATTTTCCTCCTTTATCTCACATAGAGAAAAATCTCATTCATTGACAGGATTTTAACTACCATTTAACATTAATACTCCAACATCTAAATCTCCAACCCTGGTCCACTCCAGATCCATGTAGCTAATGCATAATTCAAGAAAAACAACCAAACAAGCAAACAAACCAAAGGTCTTGACTTGGATTTCCTATAGCATCTCAAACTTGTTATACACCAAATTGAACTCACTATCTTCCGCCTACCTTCAAATTTGCTTATCTCTTTTTTTCCTATCTTGGTAATCTGCCACTTCCCATCCATTTTTTAAAGTCAGAAATGGCATTCAACCTTCACATTTATCCAATGATTAAGTCCTCTCAATTTTTTTCTTAATGTTCCTTAAAGCCATAACTTTGTTATTATTATTACTCCATGATTACTGTCAAACACTGGCCTTCCATGTGGTTTTCTACAAGATGTTCCTCATCATTTCTGCTGAAAGTCACTGGAGCCATATTCAAATAAATATTGCTATTTATCCTTTCTTACTTTTATAAGTAAGTACTTATGGGCCCCTTTTGCCCAGAAGCCTCTGGAGAGTCTCATCGTGTGAGAGGCTTCCCTTCTCATGCAACTCTGTCCAAGCACTGCCTAATAAAGCTTGCCCTGTGTTACTGTCTCTCGTGAACAAACTTTTTTCCTTGATGAGCCCCAAATTCATTTAACCTGGGCAATGGCCATACTTTACTTCTTTCAGGATAAAACCCAATATTTTTAGCAGAGCATATCAGAGAACTCACCATCTGGTCTGTTTCTCCAGCCTCACTTCTTGCAGATACTTTTCTTTGTACCTGCTACAGTCCAACAGCACCTTATTAATTGCATTTCCTCAAATGGCTATATTCTGTCTCATGTTGGTTCTATGATAAATTCTTTATTGGCTTAATAAAATAATACCCAAATATCAGTAGAAAAATTTAAATCAACCAAGGTTAATAAAAGGTTAGTTAACTGTTTATGCTGTATTCTTCAGAGGCTCAAGTCAACAATCATTCATTTATTCCTTCAACAAATATTTAGCACATACGTACTCTGTGCTTGGCATTCTTCTAGGTACTCAAGGTAGATCGGTGAATAAAATGGACACACACACACACCGATACCTGTGAAGCTTCATTCCAGAGGGGGATAGGGTAAGTTGGCAATTTTAAATAGATTTCAGAGATTTCAGGGCGGAGACACGTGAGTGAGTTTGGGATTTTACTCTGGGATGAATGGGGAGCCAATGGAGGGAGTGAGCAGAGATGTGCCATGATCTGACCAAAATTTCAACAGAATAACTCTAGCTTCTAGGTTAAGAATAGATTTAGAGGATAAAGAACAAGGGAAGCAGCTGAGAAAAGATGGCGTCCTAGAATAGGGTGATACCTATGGAGCTGGTGATAGAAGGACAGATCCTAGAGTATTTTGAAAACAGAGCTACCAGATTTGCTCATAGGTTATAAGTAGGGTGTGAAAGAAACAAAGGAGTTAAGAATGACTCCAATATGTTTGGTCTCAGCATCTAGAAAGATGGAGTGGCCATTAACTGTGATAAGGAAGACTTTAGGTAAGGTCTTAGCATTTATTCTTTCTCTTCAAGCTTAACCTTTCTCCTCAATGAACAGTAATTGTTATTGTGTACCAAAGCTTTGAAAACATACCTTGATCCCTGGAGAAAAAATAATCCAAACCAAGCAATCCCATCTCAAATTGTACAGTGAAATAATTACAAGTTGGGTGGATCAGTGTGTTCTAGATACTCTGATATTCCATATGGTCTAAAGCACAGTACAATCCAAATTGCACCCATAATAATGAGTCAAAAACAGGAACTGTTTAAGACTTGGAAAAAATACAATATAAATACCAGAGTGGATTTTGAGATTTATTGTGAAAAATATATTTTTCTTTAGTTTTGTTTTATAACCTTCTTTTTCCTCTTCATCCTCTCTTCTATTACCTTCTACTTTGTTATACTTTTCTCCTTTCTAAAATTGCATTTTTTTTTCTTGGTTTCTCTTTGATCTATTAAATTTTCAAGGCATTGGTTTTATACTTAAGTTAAAATGTGATTTTTGAAGCATGTGTGGATTAGAATTCATCCAAATCATCATGTTTTATTTTCATCAGCCTCTTTCTGTTAGCGATACAAAAAGACCCAAATCTACTACAAAGCCTAACTGGTAACAGAGGGGCACTGATGATTCTTTTCACTGAGAGTAAGCAGAATAGGTACTTGCTTTATTATTTGCTCGAGGAAAATACACACACTGCTTTAACAATAGAAAGTCCCAGGATGAGGATAATCAAATATTTATGTCAGTCTGGAAAAAAAAAGCATAAATTTTAAAGTCAGAAGACTTGGGAACTGCACATTATATCTTGTAAACTAACTTTGGGCAAGTCATTTAACCTCTCTGAGTCATAGCTTCCTCAGCTACAAGGCATCATTCTATAGTTTTTGTCCTTTTTTCCTTCCTGTTTATCTTATTTATTTTCTCCATTCATCTTTACTTTCTTTCACTTCCTCTCTCCACCTCTTCTCTTTCTCTCTCCCTTCCTTTCTACCTTCCTTCCTACCTTTTCTTTCTTCTTTTCCTGCTTCCTTTCTTCCTATTATACTTCATGCTATATAGAATTTGAGAGATTTCAATAAAAACATGCCCAATAAAAAATAGAAAAATGAAAATAGGAACAGGAAGCCAAGAGTACAAATAAGTAACCTAAAAAGCACCAACAGAGCTGTAATAGTTGATCTCTAAGCAATTAAAATTGAAAAGATTTAGCTTAGGTTACTATGCTTCAATTAGAATAAAGATATTCAATCAACACTGTCAGCTGGAGAGAAGCAACTACACCACTTTATGGAGGTGTTTGCAGCCTCAGTTCTAAGTCTATTCCATCACTTGCACGCATGATGTCAGTATTTATTTCCATTCCTAATATGGTCTTTCTAAAACTCTCCCTATCCTTCCATACACTTACGAGGTCGGTAAACATTAAGTTGTTTAACCTCTCTGAAATCAGTTTCATTATCTGTAAACACTAAAATAAAAACATAAATCTGGGCATTTCTACAAGAATGAAATAACAGATGTGAAAGTGTTTGTAATAGTTCTCTATTACTATATAACCATACTGCCACAAACCTAGAGGCTTAAAACAACCCAAATTTATTATCTCAAATTCTCCAGGGTGAAGTGTCTGGGCATAGCTTAACTGGATCCACTGCTCAGGGTCTCATAAAACTGTAATCAAGGTGCTGGTCATGATGTTGTTCTCATTTGGAGCTCAGGGTTCTCTTCCAAGCTTAGTCATTGATGAGAGAATTCAGCTCCTTGCAGTTGTAGGACTGAGGTATCCATTTTCTTTCTAGCTATTGCCTGGTGATCAAAAGCCACTTGCCATGTGGCTCCCATAGTCAGTTCACAGCACAGAAGTTTGCTTTCTTCTAAGTCAGTAGAAGTGTATTTGCTGATGCTTCTTATCTCTTTTATGAGCTCAATCAATTAGGTCAAGCTCACTGAGGATAATCTCCATTTGAGATTGATCAGTCAACTAGTTAATAACCTAATCATAAGAGTGATACCCCATCATATTCACAGCTTTACCCACACTCATGACCCATGACTATACAAGGTCATAGGTCATTGGGGATTAGCCTAGAATTCTGCCTGTTGTACGTAACATACCATAACACCCACTCCCCACATATAAAACAATTAAAACAAGTTTTTATAAGAAGTGCAACTTGGTTTAATCTTTTGGCACACCAGATCTTGACTGGTTCAGTCTGGGTACCACTATAGACCAATATTACCTTAAGGATTTCTCCAATTCCTGAATTTTTTGCTTTCTTCATTCATCTCTGTCATTCATTTAGCAAATATTTGTTGACTATCCACTCTATGCTATGCACAGTGCTAGGCACTGGTGTCATAGTAAGATAGGCATAGTCTCAGCCTTCACGGAGCTTATAGTTAGTCCTGAGAGAATAAAAAAAATAAAATAAACAAACAAAAAACAAATAAGGAAACAAATAGATACAATCTTTGCAAATTATGGTAAGAGCTTTCAGTCATTAAAGGGATTTTAGCAGAAAAGTGACGTTATTCAGATGGCATTTTTAGAAAATGACAATGAACATTATTGAGATTGATGTTTATTGAGATTGACTGGACCCATTCATGAAATGAGAATTTGGGATTATTTACCCCAAATAAACATAAATATGTTGGCCTTAGGGAGAACTCAAGACTCTTTCATAAGCCTACCTTAAACTCTACTCACAAAGAAGAATAACTCTAGTTTAATTTTATTCAAGCCTCAGAGCCCTGAGCTTGGGCCACAGTCCTAGTAAGGGGATTAAGACATGTCTGCCCCAGTCTAGTCACTCAAGTCCCTTCTTTAATCTCTGTATATTTTTGCCAGTAAATGTGATCTCAATTAGAATTCTCTCCAACTGGAATGGCTCATCATTTAGGATTAGTTTGGCTGCATATAACATAATAATATTGACATAAACAAGAAATACATTTATTTCTATCTTGTTTTTTAAAAAAGCCTGAAGATATGTGTTCCAGGGCTGATATGGAGCTCCATGATATCATAGACCCAGGTTTCATCAACTTCAGCTCATGCCTTCCACCTCATGGTCCAAGGGAATGGGTCAAATTCCCTGGGAATTGGTACAAGGGAACAGCCAGTTGAAAAGAAGGAGGCATGAAGAAGAAATGGGCAAAGAGCACATGCCAGCTGATCATGGAAGAAGGTTTTTGAGAAGCTGTAAAAACAAAAACAAACAAACCAAAAAACCTTCTGCTTACATATCATTCACCTCAATTGCATGCCATACCTAGCTGCAGGGAAGATAGAAAATGGAGCCTTTTTTCCAGGCAGTCATATTTCCAAATAAAATCCAGGGTTTCCATTACAGGAAGAAAAAGGAAATGAAAACTGGAGTAGGCAACTAGCAGTCTCTGCCATGTGGTCTAAGCCAAGACATGAATTTGAGTGGAACAGGCAAAGTCCTCTGCTTTGGGCCAATTTTATTTTGGGCCACTCGGGCTAACTCAGTCTAGACAAAAGCAGTGCTCTACCTGGGCCAGCCCCATCAACTAGCATTCTCGATATAGAATTTGAAGTTGAAGCCCCAACTAGGACTGGTAGAGCAACTTTTTATGTAAAAAAAAAAATAGAGCAATTGAAAGTCTTGATGTATTAGTCAGGATTCTATCACATATAAGTGACAGAAACCCACCTTGAACTAGCTTAAGCAAAAGGGGAAGTTTTATTGGAAAGATATTTGTCTAATGTTCAGAACTTAGAAAAATACCAAACAACCTAGACTTTAGAAGAATAAGGGTTGAACTTGCCTTAGGAATAAACCAGATACTGGAGGACTCTTCTGTATATGGTAATATTCTCAAGACATTCTCCCTACTTCTCACCTCTATTTTAGGGGGTGGGAATTAGTTTTATTTTCCTGGGTTTCTCATTATGGTCAATATGTAGAATGCCTCCTGACTATTCAGTCACATCCTACAGTTTCTGACTAGAGAGGAGATAGAAAGAGATTAAATTCCTGGAAAGAGACTCTGATTTGCCCAGTTTGGGAAATATTCCCATCCCTGGACCAATCACTCTCAGCCCCCAAGTGAACCAGGTAGATGAAAATAGGAATGAATGTGTGCTTTACATGAAGAAGGAGGAAAGCAACTGAGCTAATAAACTCAACAAAGGTCTGCTGGACTTGGAGCTGATATACTAAAGTTTTGGAAGTCCTGAACATCAGTTCAGGCAAAAAGAGGCAAAAAGAGAATAGATGTTTCTGAGAGGCAAAAAGAGAATAGATGTTTCTGTGTATAGTTTAGAATTTTAATATTTCTTCAGGAGTAAATCAAGAATAAGACCTATTTAAGGGACTTTTCATTTCTCTGTGGGAACAAAGGGTGTTCTTGATTAAGAGAAGTTCATTTTGCTTAGTTTTATAGAAAGAAAACAGTTTTCAGACACTTTGTATTTCTGGCCTCACGTAACTGAGATAAATTAGATACATTAGGCTTTTATCTGGTGTATGTTGCATAACTGGTTAGTTCTTCCACCCAGCTGCATAAGAAAAACCAAGGAAGGGATCTTCCTTGAGTTCCTCTCCCAGCCAACCCAAAAAAATGCAGAGGGAGGGAATACAACCAGCTCTGCCCTATGCCTTGGGCCAAACACTTTCTTGGTTTTTGTGCTTTCTTCCTGTTTGTTGCTTGATGGTATGCTTTCCTTGACTCAGAGTGCTGACATTCTGAATTCAGATTTAAACTTTGGAGTAGAAGCAAAGAAAACAAGTAGGTCTTCTGCTGGACTTCGTCACTTAGGACCAATTAACCAAGTCAAAAGAATTAGAGTATGGTCTAGGCTAGCCCAGCCACTGAAGCTCTCCATGGGAGTTTGGAACCAACACCAGATAGCAATAAAGTGTTCCTTTGTTTGTTTCTGTGCTTGGTTTTTTGTTTGTTTGTTTTTGTTTTTGTTTTGTGGGTACCTGTTAAGAATAGAATCAAAGCGCTTGGGATGCTCTGCCATGGCTAACCTTATCTCTTTCCATAAAAGTTTCAATTCACACATACATATATTATGCACACTCACACATTCATATACCTTTTTACAATTATATGTATGCATACATATGGGATTCTGATATACTAATATAGTAAAGTTCTAAACTAGACGTTTAATTCCTTTTTACTAGGGAGCTTATTAGAGCCCTTTAGCCGTGTAGATGAGAATATACAGTATATGCACTGCTTCAATCTGGAATCCTCTTATATTCTCTTCTACAGCTGTGATAGTTTTTATCAGGCCACCTACATTGGGATTTGTATTTTTCTTATTTAAAAGCCCTCATTACTATTTTCAGAGTATCCCTTTTTTTTTATATCTACATGCTCAAATTTTACTACTAGTTGATTTCTATGGAGAGTTGATTCCTCTAATTTGTTCCATAAAATACTTTCAGCCTGTTTTACTTCTTAACCTTGAAATGCTCCCTCTCTCCCTCCCTCTCTCTCTCTCTCTCTCTCCCCTCTCTCTCTCTGTCTGTTTCTTTTTTGGATAGATGAATGGATGGCTAGTGGATGGATAAGAAGAAATAAAGAAGGTCTTAGAGAATCTAGAACAATTTGAACATCAAAATGAATAA
Organism: Physeter macrocephalus; assembly: GCF_002837175.3. Classification (NCBI taxonomy): domain Eukaryota; kingdom Metazoa; phylum Chordata; class Mammalia; order Artiodactyla; family Physeteridae; genus Physeter; species Physeter macrocephalus. The sequence goes on along the minus strand of NC_041223.1, from coordinate 35,795,286 downwards.
TAATACTAAAGGAATAATTAAGAATCCATGAATCTACACTTGAAAGAAAGGAAGAAAGAAAGAGACAGAAAGAAAGAAGGAAAGAAAGAAAGAAAGAGAGAAAGAAAGAAAGAAAGGGAAAAAGAAAGAAAGAAAGGAAGGAAGGAAGGAAGGAAAGAAGGAAGGAAGGAAGGAAGAAAGGAAGGAAGGGAAAGGAAGGAAGGAAGGAAGGGAGGGAACAAAGACAGTAACAAAGAAAGAGAAAGTTCTCGGAGAGCACTGGTATTATGTTCCAAAGACATTGGTAAGAAGGGTTATCTCCAGATGGGTTGATAACTACTTTGATATTGACTAAAACATGAATATCATATATGACATGTCCTATGTCAACACTGACTACAGCATTTGAGCATGTGTCTATTTAACAATTTCACATACAACACCGTACAGGTTAAACATAGTTAATACTCAGTTTCCTTCTCTATTGGTTGAGGATAAACACAAAGGTGATAGATTCACAGGAGCCCCAGCACTGGCAAAAAGAGGCTCAGAAAAGAGAGACTGAGGCTGCTGAGTACAAACTTTACTGCCTCACTGCTTGGCCTTTTCAGGGCCTTAGGAATGTGTCGGGGAAAGCTTTGCAGGACCTAGGAGTGAATTTAATGGTCCATTTGGCACCTTTGAAATCAGGGAATCAGTAAGAGATGGCATCTCCCTTAACTTCCATTGTTTCATGGTGGCCTGGGTCATGTCAGAGAGCCTAACATAGTCAGAACAAGTCAGCTATTGCCCCCTCATTTAGAAGTCTTCTTGACCTGAAAATGTCAATGAGCCTATGATATGTGTTAACCTTGGAAAACCTCTTCTCTTTATTACATCATTATTACTTGTGCCAACTTGTAAGTATAATTAGAATGTAAGAAAAATGAGTTTGAATTAAGTTGCAGGCAGACAATAGTTACTATTCTTAAAAAAAATGGACAAACTAGTGTCTAATCTAGTTACATAAACTGTGTTTTCATGACACAAGAAGTAGAGCAAACAGATGTGGAAAATGCCACCTGCTATCTGTTAAAGCACCAACACCTATGAGGGACTAAAATTTAAATGTAAATTTGAACCAATTCAAATTTTATTCCTAAAATGTTATCACCCCCATTTCCTGCATTTTGATATGTGGGGACACTCTCAGTGTTCTGCACAGAGCGCCTTGGATCCCCATTACTTGCCCTCCGCCAGTTTCCCGTCCGTACCTGAAACTCTTTTGGAAACTGCCTAAGGCCAACTGAAGGTGCTTTGCCCACAGACTTGGAGCAAAGGAGCTGAAGGTGCCTGAGAGCTTATGTACCTCTCACAGCCCCAGCCCTTGGCCATTTACTTACCGACACAGAACTGTGAAGGCCTAGCTCTTTCCCCTTCCAGTCAGGATGTATGTCGAGGTGAATTTCACCTTCCAGAGAATTTGACGTTCCCCCAGATCAGGCTAAGGCCCCTCCCTGGCTTCTTTTGCTTCCCTGTCCTGCTAGCCTGACTCTCTTCCCAATGTCTCCTGAGCACTTCCTGTACAAATCACATGGCTGGGGCTGCTATACTTCTGAGAAACCTAGCCTAAGACAATATGCTGCCTTGAATAGAAGAGAAAATGATAAACATGGAGGTGGTCTGTCAGAAACTGCACAGGGCTCCAAGTTCACCCACAGAACCATCCTTCATAGGAATGCCATCTGTTAGACGTGTCACTCCAAAAAAAAGGGTTGAAATCCCTCCACAAATTAAGCCTGGTTGAGGAATCTTTTTATATATTTAGTCTTTGTGCCTCAGAAGAGAGAAAAAAAGTTAGTGTCTATATGAGCTTAAAGATTCTTATATCAATTGAATTTTTGAAATTTTGAAGAGAGAGAAATGTATCACAATCTACTTATCTTTTAAAATTATTAATGGGAATGTTGAATTCTATGGATTTATTCTGAAAATAATTAAATTGCCACTTCAGTTACTTTCTAGAGAAAGGTGGAAAACAGCAGAGTACAAGGAATGCAGACAAGGAGACACAGTGAGAAACAAAACTTATAATCCTGCCTATGCTTAGAGAGTGCTTCTTGCGGACCAATTATCATTTGCATATGCACACACATTTGTATGTGTACACAGACATACCTATACATATACCTATCCACGTGTATGTGTGTAGGTACATATTTATCCTCCCAGCAATTCTATGGTTGGGCACTGTTATCATCTTCATACTTCAAATGGGAAAACTGTAACTCTGAGATGTGAAGTTATTGGTCTAAGGTCATCGCTCAGTATGTGGCAGAGCTGCGGTCTGGTCCCAGGCAATCTGGCTCCAATGTCTGTACTCTAATCTGCTATGCTGTTCTACCTGTCCTGGGAGAGAGTGAGAGAAGTAAGTAGAAAGTGGCAGAGACAGAAAAGGAAAAATGGAAAGTTAATTAAACATGTAAAAGTTGACCCATACATAAAGGATTGGGCAGAAAGGTATCAACAAAGAGAAACACGCACACACATCCCACAGAGGCAATGGGAAATTGATATAAAAAGGTTCATACTGTAACACAATCACAGAGAGAGATCCATACACACAAAAAAGGCATGCAGACTTTAAAAAGACAGACCAATATACAAACCAAGGTGGGAAAAGGCATGCATATAAATAAGCAGGACTCAGGAAGAATGGGATGGACCAGTTAAAGGAGACTGGGAACTGGAATTCAGGCAGACAGACCTTTACCTATTGCAGGAATGGCTTTGTTGGCGTGATTTGAAGGGAATCATCCATTTTCCTGGATAGAGAGAGAAGAACTGACATTAACTATCCTAAAAAGGAAAATTAAGTCCAAGATTCAGAGTATCCATTATCTACTGCTGTGTTAAAAATGACTCTGAAACTTAATGGCTTAAACAATAACCATGGGCTTCCCTGGTGGCGCAGTGGTTGCGCGTCCGCCTGCCGATGCAGGGGAACCGGGTTCGCGCCCCGGTATGGGAGGATCCCACATGCCGTGGAGCGGCTGGGCCCGTGAGCCATGGCCGCTGAGCCTGCGCGTCCGGAGCCTGTGCTCCGCAACGGGAGAGGCCACAGCAGAGGAAGGCCCGCATACCACAAAAAAAAAAAAAAAAAAAACAATAACCATGTTGTTATATGTCATCCTTTTGTGAGTCAGGAATTTGCATACACTCAGCTGAGCAATTGTTTTGCTCCACAGGGTGCTGACTCACTGGTTTTCACCTGGTGCTGTGCTGGGCTGTGCTGGGCTGTGCTGGAAGGTCTAAGGTAGCTTCACTGTCACTCTTAACATCTTGCCACAGTCAATGGGAGGGCTGGGCTCAGCTAGACCCCTCTGTCCCTCTCCGTGCATTCTCAGGCTTTGCCGTGTGCTCTCTCCAGCAGTGTGGTCTGACTTCTTATTTTATGGTCTGGGGCTTCAGGAAACCAAAGCAGAAGCTGCTAGCCTCCTAAAAACAAGGTGTAGAATGGCCATAGTCTCTCTCACTGAACTCTATTAGTCAAAATAACCTCATGCCAGCCCAGATTCAAGAAGAGGGCAAGAAGTAGACCCTGTCTCGTGATAGAAGGAGTGTCAAAAATTTTGTGGCTGTCATTCATCTGTCACACCATCCAAGCAGAAACAGGCTAGTAACGCACAGGTGTCGGAGAAACCAGCAAAAGCTCAAGCCTTGGACATTTTGCAGAAGGAAGTGTCATGGGAAGCTAGAGTTTAAGAGCAGAAAATGTCTCTGAGGCAAACTGAGGGTTGGATAATGATGAAAAAAGAAAGAAAAAGGAAGAAAGAAAGTGACAGACTATGTGGTTACAGTCCCATACTTCATTTAGAACTAACTAAACATGCTGCATTACTTGGCCAAAAAGGTTGTCTTCAGGTCCTAAATCCCATGTTTACATTGTGCATATTGGCTTGACTTCCTACATAGCTTTCTCGTTCAGACTCTACAGCCATGTTTTTAAGATTGTCAGTTCTGGTATGTTTCATTGTCCTTTGTATTTCTGATACATCTTCATTCTGTAAATATATCCAGGCATATGCGATTCATTAATAGTACATAGCACCATCACGAGAAGACACACACAAAGGAAGGAGTGGATACGTGCCTGGTAACAGGACTGACCGATAAGTAATTAAATGAGCAGAATTTTCTTCTTCCAAGGCAAAAACAGAATAGTTCCAAATAAAGTAATTGATGTGGGCAAAGTACTCACTCTGGTGTCAAGTATAAATCTACCCTACCATTGGAAAGGTGACTTGTTTATTCCATATTTAATATGAAGTTAGTACTACTTATTTTCTAGGATTGCTGGGATTTTTCAAGAAAATGTATATTATGTGGATAGCACATAATAGTCATTCAACAAATTATAGCAATCATTATGAATATCACAACAATTCTTAATATCATAAAGCAAATAGAGAACTAGAATAAAAGAATAAAACTCATAGGTGCAGCCCTAGGATCTTGTTGAACCTCTTTGCCTCTAGAACCTTAATTCTAAGTATTTTATTTATTTAATGTGTGTCACTCATATAATTGCACTGATATTATGTGAATAGCTTATATGTATAACTCATATGATTATGTATTGTATTAAATCAGAAAATATATGTTACATTGTGGTTTTTACCAAAATTTATTTTTAGAAATATCGTTCATTCTACTGTAAATTTGATTTGACCAGTGTCTGAGTTGACTAATTATGTTTGCTTATCCTCTTCATGAACACGAAAATTTAGAAGACATTATTGTTAATGATTTAAAATCTTTAAGTCTTTGTAATAGATTTAAAAGTGACTTTTTATGACCGCAATGACTGCTTGGTGTTATTTCTTAATTTTTCCTAGTGTATTTAAAAGTAATACACTTGAAAAATGCATGTAGTACTGCAAAAGAAAGTTCCAAATATGTTAGTTGTCTTCTAATATAGAAGAGAATTTAAAATAGGTCCCCATATCTATTATATAGGTTCCCTTAGTCTGGCAGTTCCTATTTTCTTTATTAACAGAATCTGGTCATCAGGTCATAACATATTATTTGTTTCCTCCTCTCTGTACCCTCCAGTTAGAATTAATCTCTCCTTCATTCTCCCTTGTTTGTAAGGGGGGGTTATGTTGTGTTTTCTTAAGAACTATTTTGACATCTTAATTCGACGCTTTATTTAAAGTTGTTTGTGTTTTTGCCTGCCTTCTCCACTTGCTAATGAACTCATGAAAGATAGAAGACCCTTAACCTACGTTCAAAATACAAACCAAAATACAAATCAAAAGACTTTGTATATAAAAGTTATTCAATAAAAGAGATTAAATTTGCTAACACATACAAATAAACCAATCACGTACTTCATTAACCAGCCAAAACCAGATGATAATATAAAACAATAAATACTTTTTATAGCAACAGAAATTTTTTTTATGATGGACTATTTAAAACACATATCCTTACTAAAGTATTTCTGACTAGTTTTAATCCAAAAATATATCATCTAGTGTCTTGAAACAGAATTGCAACTAGTATAATTTCTAGAGTTTAGACAAGAGTTACTCCAAGTGTAGTCTGAAGACCAGCAATAACATCATGACCTCAGAACTTGTCAGAAATACAAAGTATCTGACTTCACCACAGATCTACTTAATCAGAATCTCTGGATGCCGGAATCAGGAATCTGTGTACAAATTCACTGGGTGATTTTGAGGCATGCTAAAGTATGAGAGATACTGTTCTAAGTACTTATTAAAACAAAGCAAACAGACAAACAAAAAAACACCTCTAACCTGAAAGAGAATTAGAGGGTCTTTTAGTCTAGCCCTTTACTTATTTGTTGGATGAGAAATTGAGGCCAAGAAGGGATAAGGTAATTGCCTAAATGGTGGAACCAAGACCACAATCAGAACTTTTGATTCCAGGCCAATGTTTTATTATTTTTTTCACTGTAACCTCCCTTAAAAAAATCATTTTCTCTTAAAACAAAACACATAGGCTTTGGAATAATACTGCATGGAATTTGAATCAATGCTAGGTAGAATTTGGGATACAAAATATATTCATCATTTGTTACAAATTGTCAAGTTAACCAAAAGTTATTAAATAAAGAGAAGCATGGAAAGGTTGTAGTCCTTTTTTTACATATATACATCTTTACTGGAGTATAATTGCTTCACAATGCTGTGTTAGTTTCTGTTGTACAACAAAGTGAATCAGCCATATGCCATATGCATACATATATCCCCATATCCCTCCCTCTTACATCTCCCTCCCACCCTCCCTATCCCACCCCTCTAGGTGGTCACAAAGCACCGAGCTGATCTCCCTGTGCTATGCTGTTGCTTCCCACTAGCTATCTGTTTTACATTTGGTAGTGTATATATGTCCATGCCACTCTCTCACTTCGTCCCAGCTTCCCCTTCCACACCACCCGTGTCCTCAAGTCCATTCTCCACGTAGATTAATCTATGTTCTTGTCTATATCAGTAGTTTTTTTATGGCTGAGTAATATTCCTTTGTATGGATATACCACAATTTATATATGCATTCATCTGTGGATGGACATTTAGGTTGCTTCCATGTCCTGGCTATTGTAAATAGAACTGCTATGAACATTTTGATACATGTCTCTTTTTGAATTATGGTTTTCTCAGGGTATGGAATCTGGCAGTATGTGACCTTTCTATTCATTCTATCACTGAGCAGTAAACAATTAGGCACTTGCATGTGCTCTCACAGTTATAAATGAGGGAAATTTCACTCCAGATATGCAACTCCATCATGATGTAGCCCTTCCTCCCAGTGATGGATTTAGGAAGAGCCAATATTTATGTCTTGTTTCTGACCTTAGAGGAAAAACATTTGTTCTTTTACCATTACGTATTATGTCCACTGTAGGTTTTATGGATTTCCTTTTCAGGCTCTGGGAGTAGGCTTGTGTTATTTCTTTGCTGAGTATTTTTATCAGGAATAGATGTCAAATTTTGTCAAGTGCTTTTTCCATTTGTTGAGATGTTTTCGATATGATTTTTCTTTTCTATCTTGTAATTTAGTGAATACATTGATTTATTTTCTGTTAAACCAGCTTTATATTCCTGGGATAAAGCCCACTTGATTATGATGTATTACCTATTTAATATATTTAGGGGCTCAATTTGCTAAAATTTTGTTTGGATTTTTTGTATAGATGCTTATGAGGCATATTGATGCATGGTTTTTCTTATTTGTTTGTTTTGTTTAGCTTCTTGGAATGCCTTGCCTGGTTTTGGTATCACTTTCATGCACAAGTTGGAAAGTAGTCCTTACTCATTAATTTTTGGAATAGTTTGTGTAGAATTAATGTTGTTTTTCCCTCACCAGGTAAGCACGATGAGGCTGGAATTATCTTTGTGGGAAGTGTTATAACTACAATCTATCTCTTTAACAGATACAGAGGTATTCAAATTTATTCCGGCTTGAGTGAACTTTGGTGATTAATGTCTTTTCAATTAAAAACTTTCCTCCCTCTTCATGGCCTGGAAACTGCTCCCCCCAGCCCTTTGGGGTTACTTTGTCCCCAGGGTCAGCCCCCATGTGTCCCTGCATGGCATATGGTGTCCATTCCCAAGCTGTGAGTATACATGGCCAATAAACCTCTGCCAGTCTCCTCTGTCCATTGTTGAGTGCCATGTGTTTGGCTACCTCATACTATTTAGAGTGAAGGATACTGTTGAACAGTATCTAAAGCAGCCTTCAGTCTAGGGCTAATGTAGTCCCACTAAGGTGATACTCTTCTGAGAATTCTTTCTGATGAACTCTGTGTTGTATGGTCTTCACACGTTTGTTGATATGAACATGAACAGTTCCCAACCCTGAGTGATTTCTAGGAATTATTCTGCCTACTCCTTCATGGTGGTTCTTTCTATGTTCCTCAGATAGTTTTTCTCTTATTTATGTGTAGGTGACGTGTCAGCTAAAGACTCAAGAGATCCCTCTGAAAACCTCTGGAACTCTTTTTGCAAAGTTTTTTTCTCTTCAGAAATTTCACGAGCAAATTCTAGCCAACTCAGACCCCCAAACTCTTGCTTTTTTTCTCTTCAATTTAGCAAGACACTTAGGCTGTTCGGGTTCCTGTAACTGTATTGCAGCACGAAAACTGTCTCTGGGCAATAAGCTGGTAAAAACATAAGTCTTGCAGGGCTTATTTCCCTTCTCTCAGGGGTCGTAGTCCTGTGCTATTTGCTATCCAATGTCCAAAAACTTACATTTCCTGTGTGCCTCTTTTTGTAGTTGTTTAAGACAATAGATGTGGGTAAAATCTGGTCTCTATTAGTTCATCTTGACTAGAAGAGGAACCTCTAGTTAAAAATTTTAAAGTGTATTTTTAAACAAATAATTATGTACTCATAGACTTTTAAAAACATAAATAAAAGCTAATTTCCCCTTTTAAAATTCTGAGAATTTATAGACACATGAAGGACTTAGCTTTTAAAGATTTACTTTGAAACTCTGAAAACTGTTATTTTCCACCAAGATGTCTGTGATATTACATTTGCAAACAAAGCAACTGACAAGGGATCAATCTCCAAATGTACAAACAGCTTATGTAGTTCAATATCAAAAGAAACAAACAACCCAGTCAAAAAATGGGTGGAAGATCTAAATAGACATTTTTCCAAAGAAGACATACAGATGGTTAAAAAGCACATGAAAAGATGCTCAACATCACTAATTATTAGAGAAATGTAAATCAAAACTGCAATGAGGTATCACCTCACACTGGTCAGAATGGCCATCATCAAAAAATCTACTAAGAATAAATAAATGTATGGAGAAAAGGGAACCCTCCTACAGTGTTGGTGGAATGTAAACTGGTACAGCCACTATGGATAACAGTATGAGGTTCCTTAAAAAACTAAAAACAGGACTACCATATGATCCAGCAATCCCACTCCTTGGCATATATCTGGAGAAAACCATAATTCGAAAAGACACATACTTCCCAACGTTCACTACAGCATTATTTACAATAGCCAGGACATGGAAGCAACCTAAATGTCCATCACCAGAGGAATGGAAGAAGATGTGGTACATATATACAATGGAATATTACTCAGCCATTAAAAAAAAAAACAAAATAATGCCATTTGCAGCAACATGGATGGACCTAGAAATTGTCATACTGAGTGAAGTAAGTCAGACAGAGAAAGACAAATATCATATGATATCACTTATATGTGGAATCTAAAAAAAGGCTACAGATGAACGTATCTACATAACAGAAACAGAATTGCAGATGTAGAAAATAAACTTATGTTTACCAGGGGATAAGGTGGGGGAGGGATAAATTGGAAGATTGGGATTGACACATACACACTACTACATAGAAAATAGATAACTAATAAGGACCTACTGTATAGCACAGGGAACTCTACTCAATACTTTGTAATGGCTTATATGGGGAAAGAAGCTAAAAAAGAGTGGCTATACGTATATGTATAACAGATTCAATTTACTGTACACCTGAAACTAACACAACATTGTAAATCAACTATACCCTTATAAAAAATTTTTTTAAAAAGATGTATGTGATATTTCTTGGCAGTGTTTCCTTTTTCTCAATTCTGCCTTGCAGCTCTCTTGTCATCAAATATCTCTAGATTAAAAAACAGATACAGAAGAACAGACAAAGAGCAATGCTACAAATGGAAACTAAGAAAATGATATTCAATTCATACACCTCTCCTTAAAAAATTCCTCATAGAGAAATCAAAACTCTCGAGTGCTTTTACAAAATTAGTACAAAATAATGACAAGAAAATAAGGGTCCAATCCAAGAGATTAGAAAAGAGAATATAGTAAATGAAAATAAGATACAGAGGAAAGGAATTGACAAAAGTTGGAACTTTTATCTTAGTTAAAAGAAATTCAAGGCAGAATTGGAAAGCAGAAGAAGAGCATGAACAAACTCGGTGAACTGAGCTGGCATAGATGGCTTCCCTCTGACTATAAAGAAAATTCTGAATGAAATATTTTTTAAATAGCTTAGCACAACTCTCAGCTTGAAAGGAAGACAAGAAGACTCCAGGAGCCATAAACATATAACTAAAGCAATAGTAGAGAGGGAAGTTGAAGCTAGGTCTTTGCCCATGGAGTATTCAACAAGATATACCATAGGGGCTGGGACTCGAAGGCAAAGAGGAAGACTGAAGTGTGACAAAGTGTTGCACAGTGGAAAATTTTAACACCCTTCTCCCAGAAACTGACAGTTAGTGCATAGTTACTGATAGTTAATGTTAAAACAGTTTTTAAAGAAGTGAGCAACAACATTAATAATTTAGACAACAATTAGGGAATGCACATTCTTTTTAAGCTCTAATAAGACATTTTCAAAGGTTGATTAGGCTTCCGACAGCAAAGTATTCTCAACAAATGCCCCCAAAATGAATAACATATACCACATTCCATAACTACTCTGCTACAAAATGAAAAACCAATAATGTATACCCTAAAAAATAAACAAACAAATCAAAATCATAGTAGCAAATATCTGGACATTTAAGCGAGCACAATTCTAGATAAGTCATGAGTCAAAGAAGAAATAATAACGGACAGTATTTATTACTAAGTATTAAGTCATGAATTACAACTAGACTCCCATATAGCAAAACTTGTGCAATCAAAACAGTTTTCAGAGGAAAATGTATAGGCTTAAACTGTATATATTACAAAACAAGAAAAACTAAGAATTAATGAGCCAGTCATCCTTCTAAGAACAGAAAAATAATAACAGTATAAGTCCTAGAAATAGATAAGGAGAATAATACAACTAAGATCAAATATCTATCAATATAAGAAACAAAGATACAAACCAGAGAATCAAATAATTCAAAAAATTATTTTTTGATAAAACTAATACAATAGAAAAATATATAACAAGTTTGATGGAAGAGAGAGAGGACAAGAGGGAAAAAGGGAGAGAAGGGAGTGGAGAGAGGAAGAAAGAAAGAGAGAGGGAAGGAGTTATGCTGGTAAATCAGCTGTCTCTGGGGTGGAGGTAGGCGCTAATTTGTAAGATTTCTGATTTCCATAGTTTAAATATTCCCACTATTTCTGATTTTAATCTACAGACATGATGTCACTGTGCACATGCTGGGAAGAGATACACAGAGTTGGCTCTGGGAAGCTGGTACGATCCAGCTCCAGCACACCACTGGAGAGAAGTCACAAACAAATAATATTAGAATTGAAAAACAGAGCACAATATTAGAATTGAAAAATATTAGAATTGAAAAACAGAGCACTAAAGATTTAAAACATTGTAAGAGAATATCCTGAATAATTCTGTCAACATAAGTGAAAATGTGGACAATTTCTTAGAGAACTATAACTTACCAAATTTACCCAAAAGGAAACTAGACTAGAATTAGGTCATTAAGATAGTGAATTAATATTGATAGTTTCAAATTCACCCATTACTTAAGAAAATAAAATGAAACAAACAACTTGGTCCATGAGATTTTATAAATAAATTTTACCAAATACCTAAAGCAGTAGTTTTTAAAGTCGAGCCCTCAGAACATAAGTATCAGCATCACCTGAGAACTTGTTAGAACTGCACATTCTCAAGTTCCACTTCATACCCACTAAATTAGCAATCCTGTACACCATGCAGGCTGAAGTTTGAGAATTTTGTTTCAAGGAAAAGATCAACCTAAAATTATACAAACTATTTTAGAGGACAGTAAAAACAGAAATTCCTCTCTAGTGATTTCATTTTAGAAAGCCAATAAAGCCTTCACTCCAAAATCAGATATAAACACTACAAGAAAGAAAAATTATAAGCTAATGTCACATGGGATAAAAGCTCTCTAAACAAATTATTAACAAATGGAATCCGCCCATGTTTGTGTGTGTTTGTTTCTGTGTGTGCCTTGACTAAGTTGAGAATATGAGGAAATCTGTTACTCTATTTGCCACACTGATGAATTAAAGGAGAAAAGTACCGTATGATGATCTCTATAGGTACAGAATGTATTTTTGAAGTTTAAATATCCATTCATGATAATAATAATTAACTCTTAGCAAAGTATAAATGGAAAATTTTTAACCTAAGAATTATCTATTAAAAATCTTCAATAAACATAATAGTTTGATAAAATTATAGATTTTTTAAAATTAGGAACAAGATAAAAATACCTGCTATTGCCACTTCTCCTCAGCTTTGTATTGGAGATCCTATCTATGCAGTAAAATAATAAAAGAAATAAAAGGATATGGATTAGAAAGAAATAAAGCTCATTCTTTTTAAGTGATGTTATTGTAAATACAAAAATTCAGGATACCTTATAGACAAAATTAATTAATAAAGTTCAACAAGGGTGCTAAATATGAGATCACTATACAAAAATCAATAGGATTCCTCTGCAATAACAAATTTTCTCATTTACAATAACTTAAAAAATTTTAACTCACTTAGGAATAAATCTAACACAATAAGCCAGATATACAACCCTAATGATTTAGTGATATAAACACTAAATAGATGGAGAGGATAGAGTGTTTGTGAAAAGGATGACAATATTTAAAGATATCATTTCTTCCCAAATTAGGTTGCCAGAGTTATCAAATTAAAATAGAAAATAATTAAACTTCAATTTCAAATAAATAATTTTAAAAACTCTTTTGTATAAGTATGTCCCAAATATTGTATGGGATGCCCCTGCACCAAAAAAATTATCATATATATATAATAATTATACAAATATATATATTTGTTGATTATCTGAAGTTCAAATTTAACTTGGCATCTTGGATTTTATTGGGTAATCCTATGCTATTGATCCAGTATAATACAAACAACCCCAACAGGTTTTTTATAGAATTTAGAAATAATCCTAAAAATCATATGGAAGAGTAAAACATGAGATATATAAATATGAAAATGGCTTTTCCAAGAATAATGGGTAATATAAAGAAAACCTATATTACCCCTGTGTTTCTCCTTTACTCTCACTTTACTATCAGACTCACAATACTTCTGACATCAGCTATGGGGGGTTTCCACACACCAAGCAATTCTGGGACACCAGCTGGGTGTCCTACAATTTAACTCAATGCTGACACTATCTACTAGGAGATAGCATCTTAAGTCACAGGTTAAAGGCTCAGTCTCACAAGGCTGCCCCCACCTTCAGAGGCCAATAGCAAGTCTATGGTACAGGTTGTTACCTGTACTTCTGACTGATCAGCTGTAAATTGGAGTTCCCATAACCACCTCCTCAGGTTCAATTAATTTTCTACAGCTGTTCACAGAATTCAGGAAAACAGTTTACTTACTGTTTACCAATTTATTATAAAAGAATATGACAAAGAATACAGATTAACAGCCAGATGGAAGAGATGCATAAGGAAAGGTATGTAGGAAGGATTGTGGGGTTTCCAAGCCCTCTCCGGGCACACCACTCTCCCAGCACCTCCACTTTGTTTAGCATCCCGGAAGTTCCTTGAACCTGGTACCTTTGGGATTTTATGGAGGCTTCATCATGTAGATGCGATTATCATCAACTCAATTCCAACCCCTCTCCCCTTCCTGGAATATAGAAGGTAAGGCTGAAAATTCTAAATTTCTAATCATGTCTTGGTCTTTCCATTGACCAGCCCACATTGAGGAGCCTACCAAGAGTCACTGCATTAGAATAAAAGACACTGCTATCACCCAGGAAATTCCAACGGATTTAGGAACTCTGTGTCAGGAATAGGATCAAACACCAATTAGACAAAAGGACACTTCTAGTTCTTTTATCACTTAGGAAGTTCTAAGAATTTTAGGAGATTTGTGCCAGGAACCCAGGGCAGATATATACGTGTGTGTATATATATATATATATATATATATATATATATACACACACACACACATATATATATATATAATTTTTTTCTATTGTCTCACAGGCAGGTTTCTGCTTTAGACCTATGGTTAAAGAGATTAAAGAAATACTTAAAGAGACATTTTTAAGAAGCCTAACACAAAACAAGAGAGTGGCTTTCCCAAAGATAAACTCAATTTTTCACCCAGAACTCATAAATCTTAGCCCTGATTATACCTGCATTGGCCTATTCCTTCCTGCCAGGTGGCAAGGACAGGGGAAAGGATATCCTCCACATCACTGGTCATTACTTTCATTCATTTTCTTCTCTTTCCTTCAGGGATTCAAAGAGTGCATTTGATTTGAGGCAATGAAAAAGCAAAACAACTATTATCATTTGAAAATGAGTCATGACAGCTATTTCACCTCAATAACCACATTCCAGGCATGATCTGATCTTAGCCTCATCCTGGGATAGATCCAGCATCTCAAGAGAAAGTAGACCAGATCAGTGAATGGTGTTGGTAAGATCAGTGTAGGATTCTATCCTGGTAGATAGATGCAATTGAGTAACGGGAAATTTAGAGAAAAAGCACACTTACATAAAAATGTTATCATGAGTAGAACTTGTATCACTTAGAATTTTAGGTGCAAGAAACAAAAATCAATCCAGCCTAACAAGCACAGAGGAGTATATTGGAGGATTGAAGAACATGGGACATCTTTACACAACCTCAGAGTCAGTCTTGGAAAAGTCAAAAGCCAAGGTTTCTATGGGAAAAATGAAAAGGAATGGACAGTCAGCCAGGTGGAGTTGATCCACTCCAACTGCTTTTTCTACCTTTTCCCACATTCCACATGAGCTTCAGATTCCAAGGAGAGGAAAGGATCTGATTGGTATAGCTTGGGTCACATGTCTATCCCTTGGCCAGGGGAAATAGGGACATCTTGATTGATAGTTCCGTGGTTGCATCCAATAGTGAAGAAGTAGTTTTCCCAATGTAAGTTCAGGGTACCATTTCAAAAGAAGGGGAAGTGGATTTTTGGCAGCCTTAAACAACAGATGTCCAGAGCATGACTGAATAACACAGGTTTTGAGAAATGTACCAATGTAGAACAGCACTGTGATTACAAGTTGAATCTTGGTGCAAGACCATGATTTTTTAGCAAGAGAAAGGATTTTCTCAAGATCAGTCATTCTAGGAAGTGGTTAATGCTAGAGGAAGAAATGAGATAGGCCTCTGTCTGGAAGGGGAAGGGTCTTTCTTCACTCTCTAGAGCTGCAGGCATCATGCTGATGCCAAGATGTTATCTTAGAACTACTCCTGCCTGTGGTGGCTTCTGGGAATCTCTGTGTGCTGTGTGAGGTGCAATAGCCACAATGAAGAAAGATAAGCTACTTTCTGGAGCTTCCTGTATCCGTGACAGTGGTTGTGGAGACCTTCCGTTTCATGGACAGTACCTCTGAGTGAGTGGTGCATAATTGGTGCATGGTAAAAAACCAAAAAACAACTCCCCCCAAAAAGCTGCCCTCCCCAACAACAAAACAAAAACACCCAGTTATTTGGACTGCAGGAGTTTCTTCTTTGCTTAAGATCAGGATGGGGTTTCCTCAATGGTGACCAATAGATGGTCTGTGGCCAGAGCAGAGTAACACTCAAGAGAATCAGCAGTGGCAACATAGCATAGAAGCCAGATGGGAACGCTGGAGTGAAAGAAACAGCTTAGTCCAAAGCAAGCATTTAGTGAAAATCCATGTAACCATATCTTGCATAATGAGATTCATATAAAAAGTCAAAGAGGAAGCTAGAAACACACACATATATATGTAATACATATAAATGTGTACATTTATGTATGTATAATAAACACAATACATATTTCACTTAGGAAATAACTGCTCTAATATTTCCAGCAGTTTTCATTCCCCTCTTAATTTATGGTATTTTTGTCATACAGAAACTTGTCATTTTTATGGTATCAAATACCTTCCTTTTCCACTGTAATTTCTTCCATTTCTTTTATGCTTGGAAAGTGCTTTTCTGCAAAATGCCAGTGTTGTGGTATCTATAGTTCACTTTAAAGAACTTGAGCTTAGACAGTGTGCTACAATGTATGTGCTACTTGGCTTAAGCTACTTGTTATGTGTAGCTATTTGCCCTAATTAGAATTTCCCATCCAAATGGTGATCAGCTAGCACTCAGTCAGAAAGGCCACACTCCAAAGAACCCCAATGCTTCAGCTAGCTTCTCTCTAATCACCACCGGAACTTTTGCTAATCAATATACAAATGGTAGAAAAGGGTTTTTGTTGGGGAGATGAGTTCTTATTGGTGAAACTAATGGCATTTGAGATATGTATGTTGGATTAAAAATTTCAGAGACACTTCCTACTCTTTCTTAAATAGTATGTAAGAATTTAGGGAGCCCTATATCCTGTTTGCTTAGGGATGACACCAAGACTTGATCCCTGAGATGTTTTGCCTACTTTCTAATAAAAATTTGATAAATGGCTGCTTGTGGGGAAGAATTTGGTCTGAGAATTGCTTTCTCTATAATCTGATAGAGAGGTTGTAAGGAAATAGTTAACCTTCACTTACCTCTAACCCTTGGAGGCTACCATTCTTTAACAAAAATAACCCAAGAGTTAGGCCAACTCACAGGAACCAGTTAAATATCTACCTGTGTTTTCTTCTAATTTATTTCATGGTTTTATCTTTTATATCTAACTCTTGATCCATCCAGAGTTTTTAATCTCAAATGGCTACAGGACTGGAGCCACTCGTCTAAATGCGTGAGGCAAGCTGGCATAAAATGGGAGGCAGGAAGAACTGTGCCGAATTGCTGAGCACCAGGAGGGCCACCACTCCTCTGCTCCGGCCAACTGCTGCCATCTGAGAATGTGGGTCCAGCACTGCTCTATCTTCCAATTTACTTTTTCTTCCCAAGCTTTTTTTTTTTTCAACTTTTATATTTTGATGTAAAATTTTCTGATTTTTAAAATACAGTGCAACAGACAGTATACATTTGTGGCTCAATTATGGTACAAGGGTGGCCAGCTTGCAATCTTTGCTTTACAGTATAAGAGGTGGAGAGTAGGTATTTTTTCCTCCAAGTATGCAATTTTTCCCCAAAACTGTTGAAAACACACAGCTTTTCTTGTTAAGATCTTATTCTTCTTTCATCATACACTTGTTTACTAGCAGCTGTCAATTATTTCCTGCACATTTTGGTAAATTTAAGACTAACTTGTCCATCTCCAACAATATCCTTTCAGATTTTGATTTGTAATTTTAATTTCAAAGTAAATCCTTATTAATTTGAAATTTTAAATAATATTAATAAAATAAACAATACTTATTTTACTATTTTAATAAAATATTAATTTTTACAATCAATTTTTTATCTAAATATTTGACTTAAGTTTTTTCTAGTTCTAAGAATTTTACAATTTATTCTTTTAGGTTTTCTAAATGTATAACTGAATAAGTGGGCATCATTTTCTGGGCTATCAAACATTTTATATAACATGGAGAGCTTCCATTTATTGAAAGTTTAAAGAGCTCAACATTAAAACTGTCATGCCTTGGAACTATTTTTTGAAGTAATTCCATGATTATTGGATATATGTTTTGTGATTCTTCTCACTTTTTACTTTCCTAAAAAATTATTTTATTTATTTAAGCCTTTTATTGATACCAGCTATGTGCCTCTGTTCTATGAGCTTTGGGCAGTAAAGACATACAAGGCCCCTATTCTCAAGGAACTTACATTCTCAGAAGCAAAAACAGATAATAAACCAAGAAATAAATTTTTCAAATGTCAAGTAACAAAAAATGCTTTGGTGAAATTAAGAATGTGATATGATAGAGAATGACAGGCTGGGGGACAGTTGGAGAATTACGAGTAGTCAGAAAAAAACTTCTCTGAGGAAATGACATTTAAGGTGAAGACGTCATTGACAAGAAAGAACCACCAAAGATCCAGGGGAAGAAGTTTGTCTTAGTCCATCTGGGCTACTATACCAAAATACCACTGACTGGTTAGCTTATAAACAACTGAAACTTACTACTCATAGTTCGGGAGGTTGTGGGTCCAAGATCAGGGTGCCAGCATGATTGGGTGAGAGCTCTCTACCAGGTTGCAGATCTCTCCTTGCAGCCTCACAGGTGGAACGGCTAGGGAGCTCTGTGGGGTCTCTTTTATAGAACACTAATCCCATTCATGAGGGCTCCACCCTCACGACCTTATCTCCTCCCAAAGGCCCCACCCACTAATATCATCACCTTTATGAATTTAGGATTTCAACATGAGTTTTGGGGAGACCCAGTTATTCAGACCATAGCAAGATTTTATGTAGAAGGCACAGTTAGTCCAAAGTGTAGGAAAAATTTCTGTGTGTACAAAAAATTAGTATGTTCCAAGTTATTCATGTCACTGGAATTTTCAAATTTATTAGTATAGTGTTTTCAAGTGATGTTAACTTCTTCCATTATATATGACTGTTTTTCTTTCTTATTCTTAATAGTAATGCTCATTTATATTTTACATCTTTTCTTAATAAAATTTGTCCAAATTTATCTATTATATTGTGCATTTATTTTTAAATCAATCAAAACTTTTGGATTATTGATTCTACTTTGATTTTTATATCTAGGATTTTATTTCTCTATTCTTGTGTCCTTTTAAAAATTCTTGGTTTTGTTTTTTATTTTTAGTAATAAAACATTTTAAGTTTATGAAATTTTCTCTGAGGTTAGTTTTGCCCATGTTCAAAAAATGCTAATACATTGTGTTCTTGTTATTCTTGTTTTAAGATTGTCTCGAATTATAATACTGATTTTATTGTTGGTCCAAGATTTAGAGACTTTACTTGGAACTTTGAAATGAATTTTTTCCCATTTAATACTTTATTATTAATATCTAATTTAACTACATTGTTTATCAGAAAACTATGGCCCAATAAACTTTTGAGAAATTTATTGAAATATTCTTTACAATCTAAGTATATGAGTTTTTTTTTTCTCTTTCTCTGTTTGGTAATTATTACATGGACATTTGAATATAAGGTATATCTTCTCTTATAGATATAAAGTTTATTGTATATCCATTGATTCAGCCTTAAACTATCATGCAGTTTCTCCTTGTCATTATCCTTTTTTTTTTCAATGTACTCTGTCGAAGGTTGAAAGATGTATCTGTTGTGCAAAACAGTTTTTTTTCACACTTGCCTTATATTTCTAACAGTTTAGAAGGATTGTGAAAGTGTGAGAGCCAGAAATATGAAAGTTTTTAGCTAGACTATGGGATTGTTTGTTGCCAGCACTAGGAACTGAATCATGTATCAGGTTGTTTCTTGTTGCAAATACTACACGAAAAGCTAACTCAAACTGACAAACAATATAGGGGCTATATATGAGCTCACATAATTGAGAAGTTCAGAGAAAAGACAGCTTTTCAATGGGCTTCAATGAGGCCTCTGCCATTCTCTAAGTCTTGCTGTCCTCCATTTATCACTTTCATCTTCAACCGGTTTTCCTCAGGGTAACAATACGGATGAGGCAGTTAAAGGTGTGACACCTGCACTTGATGCCATCCAAAGGAGGAGAGGGTCTGTATTCCAAAACTCTCTGTAAAAGTCCCAGAATTTCACATCCTCCACTTACAAGGATGAAGTAATATTTCCTAGAATCTCATGGACCCCTATGGATATCAGGGACAATGGGAAGAACAAAAGGGGAAAACTCAGTTCTAGTCAGAGTTGCAGCAAATTCCTTGCCTGTTGATGCCCAGCCTCACACTGGCACTTGTATATTCTGCTTTATATCTAAGGGAGCTGGAAAAGTTATTTTCCAGAATCCACTGACCACTGGTTTCCTGCGTGGTTCTTTGATGGAAGGTACTTACATGAAAATAGAAGGAGGGGGAGGGAGAATGTGATTCTTTTCTTGTTCCTGGCTCTGGCAGTGGTGGGGTTGGCGACTGCTGGTCTCCATGAGTTCCCTGATTCCTGTAGGCTCAGTGAGCATATGGGTCCTGGCTTCCTACTGCAGCAATTCATATAGAAGTGCTCTATAGCAGCCTATGGGGGTATATGAATAGGTTCCTGGGAACATCAGTAAACCCTTTGCTCCTCCAACCTTAGGAGAGTTAGTGAGTTTCTGCAGTTACTGATTTCAGGGTATCCTCATCTCCCCTCTTTTGGTCATCCAGTTTCATAATACTTTTAATGCAGTTCACTGCATTAAATTCCCTTTGTTTGAAATACTTAAGGTGGTGTCTGTTTGCCAAACAGGACACTGATACACCACTGTGAAAAATATTTCAAGTTTCTAGGTTATAGTTGTATTAAGCTGATCATTGATAGACATATAATTCCATAAATAAATAAATAAAAATTCAAATATGCATGATTATAAAACCATTTAACATTGATTTCCTAACCTAACCATTTGAAGGCAAATGTGGCATTGCAAAACATATTTGCTGCCCGTATGACTGAAAGCTATTTCCTTTATGTAATAGGGTGCACTGTTTAAGTGTCAGTTTTATTAAAATAATAATCTAGCTTTAAAATAATAAATGATTCTGCCAATAAATAAAATAGAGCATTTGATTCAATACAATGCTCAATGAGGTCATGTCCAATGAAACAAGCATGGACTTTGGAAATAATATAATAGCTAATATTGTCAATATAAGACATCTAAAAATCAACACATACATGATGTACAGATACAATCAGGGTTAGGAAAGGCGTGCTTGCCTTTACAAACTATAAAATCTGACTCACTGACTGTTTCGTCTTGGGCTATTTCCCAGGCATACAATTGTCATAACTCAGTTGTAACTTCCATGGCTGCTGTAGAAGCACTAAGAATGAGCCAAAGAGAGAGAACTGATTATCACATTAGGTAAAGGATGAGCACCAGCAAAACTGTCTAGTCTACTACTATTTACAAAGGAATTCTAGTAGAAAAGTACATATTTTTGATTACTGAAGAACATGTCAAATGGTAGGACAGAGACCAAGCTGTATATCAGCTCTTGGAGCAAAATCTTCAACTGAAATGGAAAAGTTTGCTTTCTAAAACTTCCTCTTGGCTTTGTTTCTATTCATCTGCTAGCTATAATGACTGGTGCATTCCCGAATCTGGTTTGTTCTGTTTCCAGACACATGAGAAAGTTGTGTCCACAGTTATCAGATGACTGCTGGCATGTGGGAAGAAATCTAGCTTAGGGCTGGTGCACAAAATAGCCCCAGACTATTTTACATTACACTAGAACTAGTGTTCTCAAAGTTCTTGGTCTTGGAAACCCTTTATACTCTTAAAACCTATAGAAGGCTCAAAAGAAGTATTGTTTATATATGTTAATTTATCAATATTTACCAAACTAAAACTGAGAACTGTTTAAAATATTTATTAATTCATTAAATTCATTAAAATTAATTCATCAATTAAAATTAATTCATTAAAAATAACCCCATTAATGTTAATGTTAATAACCCCATAAATATTTCCTGATAAATAACTATTTTTAAAACCAAAGTTAACTTAGTGAGCAGAGCAGTATTATTTTATGTTTTGCAAATTTATTTAATGCCTGGCCTAATTAATATAGCCAAATTCTAGAATCTGCTTCTACATTCAATCTGTTGTTACATCACATATCATGTGGCCTCTGGAAAACTCCACTGTACTAAAGTGAAAGGGGGTGGGGGAGAAACAAGTCAGCTAGAGTCTTTGTATATATTATTATCCAAATAATTTTTACCTCTAGGATCCTCTGACAGGATCTCAAGGACCCCCAGGGAACACTAG
Source organism: Physeter macrocephalus (assembly GCF_002837175.3). NCBI lineage: Eukaryota > Metazoa > Chordata > Mammalia > Artiodactyla > Physeteridae > Physeter > Physeter macrocephalus. The sequence goes on along the minus strand of NC_041223.1, from coordinate 35,773,620 downwards.
AAAACACTCTGAAAAACACTGCCCTAGACTAGCTACATCAATTGTTTTCAAAACATTTTCCACTGTTTACACATACAATTTTCTCATGCATGTTTTCATGGATGTCTTCAGATGTTAACCAAACAGAATATTTTGATCATTAAACTAACAACATCAAACATTTTTATATGTTGGGGGGATAGTATAGGGAGGAGGGGGTACCTGAGACGTGTGGTATTCATGAACACATTTTATATGCTTGTGGGAAATAGACAGTCAGTTATGAATAATGACCAATTCCTAGCAGTCTTTTGCAACTCCTTGATTCAATGAAGCAAAATAGAATGAAAATGATAATAACATTATTACAGAGATACCTGGAATCTGTTGGGCTCTGATTTATTTTATGTAAACCATTAGAAAGTTTGGGCATCTTGACAATTACTGGAAACCAATTACTTTTCAAATAATTCTGTTCATGTTGAGAGGTGCCCTCCTGTATTACTCATAGACAGAAACTCATACTACCTTTCAGGTGTGGTGAAGGTGGGGTGCATAACATTCCATACACTCAGTTTTTCTCTCTATATACAATTGCTGACAAATAAGAAGTTTTTATTCATTTATATATTATTTAGTATATAAATGTGTGTGCACATATTCATTCAATCATTCAACATACATTTCCAGAGAGCCTCTCTAAATGTGTTAGGTACTATTCTTGGCAGTTGGAATACAAAATAGAGCACAAATTCTTGACCCCAAGAGACTTATGTTCTAGTGTGCAGAGACACACAATAGAAATAAACAGGTAAACTAAGTCATCTTTTACACTGTGCTAAGTATTAGAGAGAAAAAGGTGAGACGAATAAGAAATATTGGGAATGGGGGAATGTCACGATTTAAAATAGTTTGGCAAGTAGAGGCCTGACTGAAAAGATAGCATTTGAGCCCAGGCAGAGGGAGAAAGCCACTATGGTGAAGAGTTTTCCAAGCAGAGGAAAGAGCAACTGCAGAGACCGAGGTTGAGAGACTTTGTAGAGTCTTCTTGGAACACAAAGCTAAACAAGCAGTTTGTGAGGTCAGGGAGGCAATGAGGGGAGAGTCTTAGCACCACTGTTAAGGACTTTGGTTTTTACTTTGTTTTGGGAAGCTAGGGGAGACTTCCAACAAAGATGTGGTATGACTGACTTCCTTTTTAATAAGTTTACTGTGGCCTCTGGGTGGAGAACAGACTCAAAGGAAAAGCAAGGACAGAAGCAAGAAAATCAGTCCCTGGGCTAAGAGATAATGTAGGTTGTAGTAGAGGCGGTCAGTAGTCCAATTCAAAACGTGTTTCGAACGAAGAGCCAGCAGATTATTTGCAAAGTGGATATGGGGCACAAGAGAAAGAGAGAAAGTACAGATAGGTGTGAGCAAGGAAAGATGATGTGAGTAAGAGCTATTCACTGAAATGACTACGACTACGGCTGTAGCTGAGAGAGTTTGAAGCCTCTAATGGTGTTTTAGTGGGATTCCTGTTAATTCCCTTCTTGCACGCAGATGGAGAGACAGACAGATCAGCAGATAGATAGGTAGACAGACAGAATAAAAGAAAATGCACATATATATAAACACTGAAAAATTTCCAACCTTGAAAATTAACCATAAACAGTTAATGAGAGTTCAAAATGCAACAGCATTGCAAGTTAAGATGCTGGCAAGGAATGTTGAAACACATATTTTTTAAAAAATAAAAAAGCATGCTCTTCCACCTTTTTCATTTTACTACAAATTAAGAAAATACAATCAGTTCCAAAAAAAGACGATGTATATGCTAAAATGAAATGGAGGGTACTGCCAGGATTCTGATGTTTGAAACCAAACACGTGCAATAAATAAAGCCATTTCTTTAGTTTTAGATTCTTAGGCTGATTAATCTCTTCCTCCAGCTTCCTGTGCCCTAGTCTAAGAAAAATAAGCCCAAAGGAAAGTAAGATTTTTTTTTCTTATTAAATTGCTCAGTGGCTCAAAAGATGAATAAATTGGAACTTCCTTTTTCTTTTTTTTGAAAGAGAACAAGTAGTTTTGCCAAGGACTCTTCACCCCCAAATCCAGCTAGGCGCCCAAAGGGCTTCTCCTGGATCTCGAAGCTGGGTTTCTGAGCAGCACCACCTGCTGGTCCTACACGTGTCTTACTTCCTCGGCCCCAAATCTCTCTCTGGTGGACTTGCATTCTTTCAGAATTCTTCGGCACCTAATTACAACTAAAGCAAAATATAAAGCAGTTAGAAGCGGCGAAACTGCAGCTCCCCAAAGATAGGAGAAGGTAGGCAAGCTGCGGCGTGCGTCAGGAACGGGGCGTGGGGAACTAGGGCGGGGCTGCGCTGGCGCGAGCTCACGGGTGCGCGGCGCTGCTTCCGCATCGCGCGGCCCCGCCCCCCGGGACGCTACCGGCGGTCACGTGACGGCCGCGCGCGCGTCCCCGGCCGCTGCGGGCTCCGAGGCCGAAGAGAAAAGACTGCGAAGCGACCGCGGCTGTGGCCACAGAGGTGGGAGTAGGGGCGAAGCCCACTCGAGGGGCAGGGTGAAAGTCGGCCGCTCCGGGATCCTAACTCGGGGAGAGGAGTGATGGCCCGCGGTGTCACCTCCAACGGCGACGCGCTCTGGGTCGGCCCTGCGCTCCGGGCCTGAGAGGGGCGGCGGCGGCGGCGGGGTCAGGGGCCGGTACGTAGGTGGACGCCCTTGGGCCGGCGGGACCGCGGCTGCTGCGCCGAGCCGGGGTGGGACAGCTCAGGCCTTTCCGTCGCTCCCAGCTTGGCTGCTGTCACAGGCAAGAAGACGGTGACAGGCTCTGCGTTGCCTGGGGCCGCCGCAGCCCCTGCCCTGGGCGACAGCCCGGAGCTGGTCACGGTCCGGGTGCGAGAGGCGGAGCAGCGGCCATTACTGCGCAGCCTCTTCCGCCGGGGTCCTCGTCGCTGCCTTTGGTGGCAGCCAGGTCCCTCTCCTCTCCCCTCATCGGTCGTGTCAGGCCTCTACACGGGGACTTTGGGCCTCAAGATTTAGGGACGGCAATGGTTTGAGGGGTATCCTACTCCCAATTTCCCGTGCGGAGGCCTCTACCCGGGCCTTGGGTCAGGGCGTAGAGTTCCTGCATTTTGTCTTTTTCCGGAGTGTCTTTGGCTTCTTTCTCTTCCCTCTTTCCCTCCTCCTCCTGTTCAGTTTCTGGGTATTGCCTAATATGACGAGCAGTCCCTCGCCTTGCTCTGGTTAAGCCCAGCGCGGTTATTAAAGCATCAGAATCATTAAGAGATCTCTCAATACCCGTTGAGCCTCCAAAAACCTCGGTGCATCTTAACAGCGGAGGCAGTTGCTTTGTTCTTCTGGTTGCTGGGTGCGGAATTCTCTCCCTACCCCCCATCCCGACTGAAAGAGTACGGGTCTTATATTGTTGCCGCTGTTTTATTTTCCGTGGGCATCTAGAGAAAGGCTGAAAAATTGTTTTGAGTTTACACACATTTCTGGCAACTAGATCTTTTCCCCTTGATATCGCTTTTAATATGTTTTTCTTTTCCCTAAGTGCCATTTTAGTGAGCACTTATTCCTCAAGTTTCTAAAGTACGTACATTTTGTTTGTTAAGTAATATTTTGTTTATTAAGTAATACTAAAACTGTGGAATTGAGAGAAGAAAGCCAAGAAATGATAGAAAAACGCGTTGTCTTTGGATGATTGATATCTCAGGTACCCTTCCAATGTGTGTACTTTTAAAATAGAATTTGAAAGTATGACATTGGCGTTAAAAGCAGTATATACTTACGGAAACTGGAAGACTTAAAACAGTTTTTTGTTTTTTTAATAAGTGAATCTATATTTAGACTTTTAAAAGACGTGGCATATAGGACACAGGAGGAAAATGACCTGCACAAATAACAGGATTTATGATGTTGGCTTTGCTGTTTTTGTGACCAGTAAATGCTGTTTGTGTTGAATGTCTGGGAGTGCTCTAAAAATCATGAAAATACGTCAAGTAATCCAATTTTAAAGAGCAAACCGGAAAAGTGAAAAACCACTCTAGAAATAGATTTTGGATGTGTTTGTTTTAGCTTGTACATCTTAAATTGGAGCATTTTGTTAAGCCGAATCTTTGATTTAGAATTTATGTTTCAAGTGGGCCAGTGTAAATTGTGGGCAAAATGAAAATAATGGTAAACATTTGTAGGATTTTGTTATTTACTCGTTGTTAAAAACTTGGTAGAATTATAATCATCAGGAAAACTGTTTTCCAAATAGCTGATCATTAGACAAGGGGAAGAAAAAAAGAATTTTTTTTTTTTTTTTTTTTAGGAGACATGTGTCAACTGGTAAAGTATTTTGTTTTTGAGTTGTCGCAAGGATGGGGCAGATTTTTTTTGTGTGTGAAAGGATCTAAAAATGATTTCTTGACTTAGTAGACGAAAAAGATAGTATTACATTTTTTCTTTTCACAGTATTGATCTGCATAGAGAATATTATCTCATGTATTAGCAATTTACTAGCATAAGACACCTGACACACTGTCAGTTGGGTATTTGAATGCTTTCTTCCCCCCAGTGTTAGTAACAGAAGGTGAACCTTTTCCATCCTCTTGCCTCGTTTTTGATTGTGCCCAAGGAACCTGATTTTGTGCGACCAGCTGGATTAGAAACTGTCTTTGTGGGTATGGAATCCATCTTATTTACATTCTGCTACAATCCCCTGTGCTATTTATGGACTGTTGAGTGTTCATGGCTTATTACCCTTTGAATTAGTTAAAACAAAACCCGTTGTTAAATCGTATTAATTAAAGTATTTAGAATTATGCAAGTGTAGAGTAGGGTGAAATAACCAAGACATGGGAGTTGTGACTTGACCAAGGTCACACAGATAATTAGCAGAGCTTTTCTTAATTTACAAAATGGTTGCAGGCTATGCAACTTCTGGTTTATGTGATTAAAAGACAGTATTTGTTCACATTCACATTCAATATTTTGTTAAAATAAAATACAAAGCCCACATTTTTGGGTGGAAAATATAAAGATTTAATTCTTGGGTATGAAGATTGTGAAGCCCGGAGATTGTCATACAGTAATGTTTTTTATAGGAAGTGTTCGACGCAGTGGTGGAAATAATTCTTTAACATAGAGTACTGTAAAATATTGAACCCCATTTAGTTGAAACGAGTTTTGACCGAAGACTTTTGTCTCCCAATATGACGTGTGCTTTCTGTAAGCTGAGTTTTAGCAGATGAGAAGGAAAGCTAAAAATGGAAACATTAAGGCATTTAGTTATCTCTCAATTTGGGACTCTTTCTTAAGAAATATTAAGATGTATCTGCTAAATTACACCCGATCTCTCTCTCTCTGTTCCTTCTTTTACTGGTCCTTGCTTTTTTTTCTTTTTTGACTTTGTATACCAAAAAAGTTGTGAGATTTGTAGTATTTTTCTTTTCTTTCACTGATATCTTTTATATAGAACATTTCCTGTTTTGTGTATTTTGAATAAAGAGTAAACTATTTTATTAAACATTAGCTGTTAGTATAATTGGAAAAATACAGGAAATCTTCAGATCTTTGTAATTTGATATTTTAACTGTTACATGCTTATCTTTTTCTTTGATGAGTTCTTTAAAAAAAGTTAATCATTTATTTGAATCTATAAAAAAACACTTTTTTTTTGACTCCATGACTGACTTGAAAAGTAGACTTGTAATTAAGCCTATTTTCAGAGAAAATAACAGTAGGTGCAAATAATAGGAGCATGAATTTGTTGAGTGGTCACAAATTATAAATAATACAATATTCATTTTCAGTTATACTTAATTGGTTGAATGGGTAAATGATTTAAATTAACTGATACTCTCTAATCTCTTTTATATATTTTTAAATTCAGTCTGCCACCTTTTTTCTTTAGAATTGTTAAGGGGCAGAAATATCTCATTTAGTTTCATATGTTTTCTCTTTCTATGTTACCTTCCTAATGGTTCATTTCTGTAGAAGTGTGCACCTTAAGAAGGAACCTTAACCCATTAGCTAATTGGTATTTGCATGTCAAAATATTGTGGTAAATTTTACTGTAATAATTCATAAATTGTGTTGACTTTGGTCATAATTTACAAATCATTCGTTGCAGAAGGAATTATGTATGTTTGCCAAATTAATTCTGGCCTGTAGTTAGAATTATACTATTCTTTTATCTTTGGTGGAAAGTAAAAGCCTCCCCCTCCCTCCATTAAAGAAAAAATGTTTGGTTTCAAATGTAGTTTTCTGAGGGCTACTTTACATGATTGTTCTGAATATTACTGATACACGCCATACCCTATGTTGTGCCCAATTGGCATTGTAATTCTCAGAGACTAGTTGATGGATCTATTTGGTAGAATTGGGACTAGCTAAACCAGTCAGTTTTGATCACAGCAAAATATGCAATTTTCTTTTTTATCTGTGCCAGCAAAGGTGTGAGTAAAGTAACATGGAGTTCATTTTCTTTATTCAACAATTCTTGTAGTAAATTGCCAGTTTTGTGTTGGAAAAAACCTGTTGGTATGCAAGACATTCTAAACCTGCATTGCCAGTCTGGTAGCCACTAGCCACATGGAGCTATTGAGCAAACTATGTGGCTAGTCTGAATTGAGTTGTGCTATAAGTAAAATACACACTAGATTTCAAAGAGTGTACACACACACAAGTGTAAAATATCACATTAATAATTTATTTATATTAAATACCTGTGGAAATGGTAATGTTTAGAATATATTGGGTTAAATAAAATATATTCTTTAAATTAAATCTGTTTTCTTATTATTGTTGTTAATGTGGCTAATAGAAAATGTGAAATTACATATGTGGCTTGCATCATCTTTCTATTATTCTAGACCTTTTCTTTGAGATACAGCACATTGAGGAAAATAGTTTTTTAAAGATATACTTGAGCTTGAATCTCATCTCTCAGTATTGATAGTTTTGTGATTTGGGTTAAATCCTTGTGGGCTTGGGTTTCCTCATTTATAAAATTACTCACAGAGTCATTTTGAGGATTCAATGATATAATGGGTCTACTAGTGCTTCCTGAACTTTAATATGCATATGAAATACCTGAGATCTGATTCTCTTGGTAGGGAGTGGGGCTTCAGATATTTTGTTTGTAAGGAACTCCCAGGTAATCCTGATGTTGCTAGTTGAGGACCACAGTTGTCATAGCTAGGATCTAGGTTACTACATAGGTTTTAGTTCATTTTCCTCCCCTCAACCATTATCCATTTAGAGTCAGCTTTGAAATTTAGCCATGGGATACAGGAATTGGAAAAGTCCCCGTAGCTTGCAGGATTTACTAAAATTGGTTTTATTCCTAGATTTTTATCTGCATTCTGGAGAATTCATTGCCAGTGAATAAAGCTGGATAAATGATGTACTTGTCAAAAGATATAAAGATGGCATGAATTTTATATTTGTAAATGTAGTAACTCCCTCTGTTAGATTTTAAGTTGTTTAAAGAAAGGATTAGAGCTTAGATATGTTTATGTCTTTTGTGGTTGGGTGCCTATTCACAATTAGAATGCAAATGTTGTGTTATGTTAGTAAATAAATTTAGTTTTTCATTCATCCAAGAAGTACCAGTTCAAGTTGTCAACAACTGTTTGGCAGTTTACTGGCTGCTTAGAGATATAAATAGACCTTGTCTTCAGGGGGCTCATGGTTTACTAGAAGAGTCAGAAGCGAACAGATGATTGCAGTGCCTATGATAAATTCAGTAATAGAAGAATTACAAAATAGAGGGGAGGGAACAGTTTTTTGGAGGTAGTCAGAGAAAGGTAGTAGCATTCTTTTTAGCCTTAAAAGAGGGAGACTATACCAGGCAGGAGGAAATACAGAACTACAAAGGGAAATTTGGAGAACTGAGTAATTAGGTGTAAGTAGAGTATTAATTTGTGAGAGAGAAATAAGACTAGAGAGTTATTTAGGTTTCAGGTCTTTAAGGCTTTTGAATATTGTCCTAAGGAGCTTTACCTTTGTTGTATAGGCTGGAGAGCCCATATAGGGCTTCGCATATGGAAGGCTTCATTTTTCTTTTTAAGTGTATCACACTCAGAGACTTGGTGAATAAATTTAAGGGGTGATACGGAAGCAAGATAATCAGGCTGAACAGTAGTCCAGGAGAGAGAGGATAAAAGTCTAAACTAGGGGACTAGCAATGGCAAGAGAATGGAGGATAGATTCCAAAGGTGTTAGGGATGAAAGCTGACAGAATTTGGTGTAATGTGTTGGGAGGGGAATGAGAAAAAGAATTTTGTTTTTCTCTGTCAGCACTCATTGGTTAAGGCATGGAAGCTGAGATGTCACATTGTAAGATACATGTAGAGATGGGGGTGTGTAGAGTATGTGTAGATGAGAGATAGAGATATGAGAGAACCAAGCATTCTCTTAAGAAGTTAAAATGGTTGGGTTCCAGATTGGGTAGGAAAGGAAATGAGATCAGGTATTGGAGAAAGGAAAGGAGGTTGTCAAGAGACTGGAGGGCCTCTTGAAATTAAAGAGTGGGTGTGGGAATGAATAAGTAAGCTGAAAGGACCGGAGCTTGTGATCTGAGAGTGAGATTAAGATTTTAGAGAGGCAGTAGTTTTAGGAGGCATCTAGTTCCAAATGTGGCCATCGTATTTTGTTGGGGGGAGGGGGGTGATGAAGTTCATTGAATTTAGGATTTTAGGAATTGAAAAACAAGGACATTGTTTCTCATTGTATTCGATGGACTACCTGCATCAGCATCACTTGAGGTGAGATTCCTGGGCTGAAACCCTTCTCTACTGGCCTACAGTATCTCAGGTTGGAGCCTGAGAATGTGTATTTCTAACAAGCCACCTCTGTGGGGCAAGTTCAAGAACCTCTGAGTTAGGTGTTGAATGGTTTATTCTCAAGGATATTTAAATAGGTTCATAGTGAGAGTCAGGAGATAAGATGAATAGGATGACCAGTAGTGAGTAGATTAAGTCATTACCTTAAGGGTTAAGAGAGAATAGCTATAGGGGATTATAGCCAATGGTTAGAGACTGCAAAGAATAAGTGGGGGTTTTTTGTTTGTTTTTAAGAGTAATGATGTTAGAATAGTAGAGTGTTTCCTACTGTCCTGTGTGTGAAACTGGACAGTTTCTATTTTGAGTAGGCTACAGGAGGGAAGTGAATGATGGAGTATTCTTTGGTGCCATTGAAGTTGTAGGCTCTTGGAGGGTAAAGTGAAAGCGCTGTGGGAGAAAGTCAGGACAGTGGAGTCCTTATCATGTAAAGACTAAGTTCTAAAGTCAGAGTAAAACAAAAAGTCAGGTTGTTTGGAAACCCTTTCTAGTCAGTTACTTTTGAAAGTTCTCCAGTTTTGAAACATTGCATACTGTTTGGTCTATTAAACATTTGGTGAGATAGGCTGGCTTGGATTTCAAGGCCATATATCGTCTTAAAAATCTTTAAATACTAAAATTACAAATTTTTTAGGGAGATGGATTCCCACACTGAGCGGCACATGGAACTGAAAGAGTATTTGTCTCTCCTGTCTTGTGGGTACTGTGAAGCCCGTCATCTCTTTAGTCATCATGTATGCTTGATTCTAATTTCTGTGTGGTAAAATGAGCCTCCTACAGTGGGCATGATGAAGTGGAAGGAGGAAGTACTAAGTGAGAAGAAAGAGGATTAATGGCTGAGATGATGCTTTAGTTGGTGACTCTGGACTTTCTGGACAACAGGCATCTTGAGAGAGGTTGGCTTAAACTTGGACATACATATAAATACCAGGAGGTCCTAGTTAATGTGATGATGAGCTTGCCTTCCCATACATTACTTTCTTGTAGGAAGGCAGTGGCTATGGAGTACATTCCATGTGGGCTACTTTGTCCATATAGAACTTGTTTCACTTAAATCTTTTTTCTTGTGGTAAAATATATCAGTTGGCCGTAGATGGGTTTATTTCTGGACTCTCTCTTCTGTTGGTATCTTTGTCTATGCTTATGCCAGTAACACCCTATTTTGATCACTATAGCTTTGTAGTAAGTTTTGAAATCGAGAAGCTTGAACTCACCAACTTTGTTCTTTTTCAATATAATTTTGGCTATTTAGGGCCCCTCACAATTCCATATGAATTTGAGGATTTGTTTCTTCATTTCTGAAAAAAAGGCTCTTGGAATTTTGATAAGAATTATGTTTAATCTGTAGATCACTTGGATAGTTCTGTCATCTTCATAGTCTTCCAATCCATAAACACCAGTTGTCTTTCCATTATTTAACTCTTCTTTAATTTCTTTCAGCAGTGCTTTGTAGTTTTCAAAGTACAAGTCTTTCACCTCCTTGGTTAAGTTGATTTCTAGGTATTTCATTCTTTTAGATGCTATTATAAATGGAATTGCTTTCTTGATTTCCTGTTTGAATTGTTGACTGCTAGATACAGAAACAGAACTGACTTTTTTGTGCATTGAACTTATAACAAACTGCAACTTTGCTGAATTTGTTTATTAGCTTTAGTAGCTTTCTTGGGGATTCTCCAGAATTTTGTATATAGAGAATAGAGAAAATTTTACTGTCTCTGCAAATAGTTAATGGTTTTACTTCTTCCTTACCAATTTGTATGCTTTTCATATCTTTTTCTGGTCTAATTGCTCTGGCTAGAACTTCCAGTAAAGTTTTGAATAGCAGTGGTGAAAGCAGGAATCCTTGTCTTGAAATTTTTTCACTTTTGAGATAAAATTTGCCAGTGAATTTTGTTAAATGAAGAATCATACATAATTGACTGAAATTAATTTTTAATTTTGTTGATCTTAGTTTGTAGAGAAGTTGATGTTGAAATTTTTCTTTTGCAGCACAGGATGATCCAGCAATGGAGGAGAAAATACTGCAAACTGGCTGATTGCTCGTGAAGATGATGTTTTATTTTTGTGACCGGCATCTGTGGGATCTGTAATAGAAATGTAAGTATGGCATCATGTTTGTTCCAAAGCTGCAGTAAATTAAGTGGACTGGTATAAAATGTAATAAATCAAGTATCTGTTATAGTTTTAATTATACAAAATGAGCATTTTATATAGACTTTTAGATCTTTGAGTTGACAATTTTATTCATATTAAATTATTAATGTAGATTTCCAAAATAAATCTCTTCATAGGGAAAAATCTCTATTAAAAAGTGGAACTGAAGACAGAGAAATTTGCTCATAGAAGGCTAAAAAAAAACTGAAAAGATCTCCAGGTCTTCTAGGTTCTACTTTTTCTTTACATAGTAATTTACTTAAATAACCAAGCTAAGGAGATAATATCAGCCTTTATAAATAAGAAAGACTTACGGGTTATAAAACACTAGTTATTAAAAATATGTTTCACTAAATTAAATTGGTTTTTTTAATTAATTGGTTTTTTTAACAAGTTAGTACATGCATTTTAATTCCTATTGGAGTCACTGTAGTCCCCAGTTTTACTAGTTCTGTTTTCCTATCAGTTTCTCTTTGTGAAATATGCTTTAAGATGTTAATACTACCTTGATCTTGCCCATATTGAACTTCATTCTGTTATTGATGAAACTTCTTCACACAATGAACATCGTATTTCCGTCTTCCAAATTGATGTGAAAAATATCCAACTTGAGTCACTCATGAACAATGCAGTGAACACTTTACTTTTACAGTTTTGGTGATAACAATGTTTAATATACTTGACCAGAGAGTGACCCTTGTAGATACTATTTCACATGGTCTCCCAGTTTGACATATAACTATTGTTACCTACTTTTCCGATATGGTGCTTTGATGATATATTCCCATTAAAAGTATGACCATATCATTCTTAGTCAGTATTGAGAATTTGATAAAAGACAATTGAAACCAGTAAGCATTTTTCTTTAAAATTGGGACAAATATATTTTTTATTTAACCCTGTTCATGTATTATCTATCTATATACATATGTATATTTTTTAATCCTGTAGGTCAGATAGTCTGACCATCAGACTATCATGGCCATCAAGGAACTAGACTGTGGTGTAGTAAGTAAGACACATATGTAATAAATAATTATATAGCGAGGGAAATACTATATTGAGGCAACAATAAAATGCTTTCAGAACTGAGAGGATTTATTCCATCTGAAGGGTTCAGAGTGAACAGGGAACTTTTGGTTTGGTCTTAAAGAATGAATAGAATTTTAACAGTCTGAGAAAACTAGGAATTATTTTTTTAAGCCAAGGGAATGGGGAAGGGCACAGCTGCCTAAATATCAAGGTATCTTAGGGGAGTCAGTGAGCAGTCCTATGTGTGAAGGTGGAGTGGGAAATAGAGACTTCACAGGGAATGATTGTTTATTTAGTGCCTACTTATTGCCAGGTGCTTACTGGGTATTTTACTTGGATCATTGAATTCAGTCACAAGATAGTAGTAGCCTTATTTACTGATGAAGAAACAGAGATGAAGTCATTTTCCCTGGGTCAGTGTTTACCAAATATCTCTTAGAATAATCTACTAGGGCACTTGTTGAAAACTGAGTTTTAGACTCTAACCCAGATGTGTCCAGATTTCCAGGAGAGAGCAACACCAGCTAATTCTTATCTTTAGAGAAGTTTGGGAAACACTGTTCTAGGTCAACAGTAAGAATAAATGATAGATTTTAACTAAGTCTCTTTTACTCTGAAGGCTATGTCAGTGTAATTGAAAGCCAGTGCTTAGGAATTTCTATGAGATTATATAGGCAGTAGAAAACTATTGAAGATTGAGTGGAGGGGAGACTAGTTAGACATAATTGAACTGAGGAAAGATGAAGAAGAAAGGACTGAGGTCAGGAAGGCCACTTGGGAGGTCAGTATTTTGTACAAGAGTGTGTCCAAGAGGCCAGAATTAAGGTCACAGCTTTAGGAATGAAAGGAACACATTCTAAAGAAGTTTCTGTTGCAGAAAAGCAAAGTAGCCAAGGAATAGGGGAGCACTGAGGATGACTCCCAAGTTTTATCCAAGATAGAGACCAAAGGAAGAGGGTGTAGGTTTAGGGGAGCAGATAATTTTGGTTTTATTAATGTTTGATTTCAGGTGACTGGAGAATATTGAGGTAGACTTTATGAATACAGAATTGTAAATACAGATTTTAGGTATCCAGAACAGTTCTGGCTATTAGATTTGGGGACTCATGGGGGTTTATATACATATATACTATATATCTACTGAATATTCCAAACTAATACATATATATAAGTTTGGAATATTCAGTAGATTGTCTAGGCATAGAATGTAGTATGAAAATTTGGTCACCCACAGAGCCCCTGTGAGGAATACTGGTATTTAAGGGAAGCTAAAGAAAGTAGAAAAAAAAATGATACAGAAAGGAGAATTAGGAGAGAGTACCATCATGGAAATGAATAATATACATTTTTTAAAAAAGAGTTGATGGTTAATAATATCATTTAGTTCAATGGGATCGAATAGACTGAAAGAGGTCATTAGACTTAGCATGTTAGTTGATTTTGAAATTTAGGGATGGAGAATATTAATCGAAATCTTGGAGGAATTGGGATGGTTTAGCTTTGAAAACTAGCAGTACCCCATCCTGAGCCAAGAGGAATGATGATAAGGTAGAGTGAAGATAAAAATAAATTTTTAGGAGTCATTCATAACTAATTTCTTAATAAGGGAGTCCAGAATATCTCTTTACTAAGACGTTGGAGAAGTTTTGTAATAGTTTTTGTGGGAATAGGGGAAGAAAGATGTCTTAGCTGAGTAAAAAGTAATTGATAGCAGGCTTGATGGATTCTGGGAATCAAAATAGCTAATCAGTGTATGGTGCTCACAATTTTTGCACCATATATTTCACTACAAATATGGAAATTTTCATAAGTTGAAGAGTAACTTTTGTAAGTCCTCTCCTTGCTTGACCCTTCTTTTTTGCAAATGTCTCCCCTTGTGGCTTTTGAGGTGGCAGTCTTACTTTATTCCCCATTCCTCTCTGACCATTCCTCCCATCCTTTGCCTCACTTATATGTTGGAGTAATCCAGGGTTCTGTGGTTGGCCCTTTTGTGTGCTCTCTACAGGTTTAATTTGGGCATTCGTACCTTTTCATGTCCCAAGAACCATGTATGTGTTGGTGACTCATGAGACTTCTTTCTGCTTAGATTTCTTCAGAGCACCTATCTAGTAAACTCAACTGTCATCTACCTGTCTTCATCTGAAGACTTTATAAATATCTCAAAGTCATTATGTCAGAACTCACCTCAAGTTCTGAATCTTGATGAATGATGCCATCATCCATCAGTAACTAAATGCTTTCATTTCTGTTTCCTTAGTATTTCTTGTATTCTATTGTTGGAACTTTACATCTGTCCCCCCCGCCAATTATCTTATACCTGAATTACTATAAATTTTAGTTTCCTTTTAGCCCCATGACACCAAGTCTTCCTCCAAACTCCTGTCCAAATGGTCTTGATAAACTACTAAACTGACTGTCACTTCCTAACATAAAACCTTTCAGTGAATTCCTGTTGCCTCCTTAGGGGTTCATATATGGACCAGCTTCACAGAGATCCTTGACTCCTTGACATTATATGTAAGATTTCCTTAATAAGACTGTGACCTAAAAATGTTTAAGAACCATTTGTATTTAAAATAAGTGTTTAAACTTACTAAGATAGCATAATGTACAAGGTCTTTGCAATACTTCTTGCATAGTACATTTCATCCATTCAAAATGTATCTGTCCCCTCCCTGCTAGTTACTGGGGTGTACAAAGGAAGAAATGCTATCTGTTACACTTATCAGAAACTATTAGGTAATGTAGTGTTCTTCAACTTAACTTTGATGGCAGGTTTTATTATCCATTTCTCTGTTAGCGCCATGGGCATGGTAGATGCTCAGACACTTTCTCTGTTCAAAACTGAAAAGGAGTAAGGAGAAATACGTGACAGCTCTTGCAGCAGGTGATAAAAATGTGATTCCTTTATCAGTCTGTGAAATTTCTTAGTAACTTCCTGAAGTCTTATCTTTCCTAAAATTATTGATGGTGGTTCTTACATTTGGATAGTCATGATTATTTTAGAGGCATTCTGTAACAGTTAAAGACTATGAAGTCAGATCACCTGGATTATGAAACCTAGATTTGAGGCTGACTCCATCACTTAATGAACTGTGGCTTTGGATATTTCTTCATCTGAACTTTCTGTACCTCAGTTTCCTCATCTGTAAAATGAGGAAAATAGTGGACCCATTTCGTAGGGTGATAAGAGGATTAGATATAAAGTGCTTCGCAAAGTATCTGCCACATATTATGCAATCAGTAAATGATAGTTGTTATATTTTAATGTAATAAGATATGCATCAACAGACATCCAACAGAAATTAAATACCCACCAATTACAACACTGTACAATAGGAAAAGTTAAGAATTTTGTCTTAAGGACTTAGGAATGGTCATTGTTAAAATTAAAATTTTAATGTTATATTTTTAACTTGTATTAAACCTCAAACTCTTTATATTCCAGCAGAACTAAAGATTTGAGGAATTTTTTTCTTTTAAAAAATAGTCAGTTTTGGGAAGGAAGATGACATTCTTTTTTGGTAGGTCTGCACAAAAGATGTTGCAGTACTTTATTCTTTATTCCCTTTTTTACGTTTTTAATTGGATTCTGAGCCCAGACTTAAAAATCTGATTTTTAATATTTGTAGTTTTTATTGCTGGCAGAAATTTCTTCAGTACTATGTAAGCTAAAGGTCTTTTTCATTTATAGTAATTTTACCTTTCTTTTGACTAATGAAATGTCTTTAAGAAGATTAAACAAAATCTGAATACTTGGAGATTTCCACTAAATCTGCCTATATCCCTCTGTATTTGGTCTTGTTGAAGAGAAGAAGGCTTACTAGCATTAATAGATGTTTATTTGTCTTCCAGAAATATTTTACATAGTTTAGAAGAAGAATGGGATTTATGCTTAAAAGTCATAATATCACATTAAGAGTTCAGTTAGTAAAAAAGTCTTGGAAAATGAGTGAAACATTTACTATGTTCTTCAGCAGAGTTGGACTAACGTCATTCCAAATTTCTACATATTATTCTTAATTTAGTAACCAGGAAATAAATTCCCTTTTTCAAAATGATCTCTGAAATTTCCTGAGATATTTATTGGTTAGGGAATACCTCTCTTTGATTAGCATTCTCTTTATCAAATCCTTGCTCTACAAAAAGGAAAGGAAAAAAAGCATTTCTTACACACCAGTATGATCCTCTGAACATATTCAGTCTCCAACCTATTTGAAGACCATTGAAACTATGCAAAGAAAAAAAATCTTTTGTAGAGTAGATTAAAATGGTAATGAAAATTACCTTGAAGTGTGTCTATAGATAGGCAGGCTAGTGGTTTGGGTTGCTTTGTCTTTATCTTGTTAAATATCTTAATGGTATCTTGTCCACTGTGCCTCATCCAGAGTTATGTAAAAAGTATTTCTAAGTTCTCTCTGTTACTTAGTTGGTGATAGACTGGGAGTGTACTTGGTGTGCTAAACAGAATCAGAATTTGATGTTTGCTATGGCAAATTGATAGTTGAAAGTGCTTTAGGTGAATGAAACTTTAACTATCTTGTGTCTCTCTGTTTTCTGATGAAGTTTATCCAATTTTACTTCATTCTAATGAGGGAACCAAAATACCTGCCCCAAAAGAATTGTTTTGCCTTTCTAAGCATGATGCTTTCACAGTTCATGTCTTCCCCTGGGATGGCTGTAATTGCTTTTTTTAGTTTGTTAATTATATGTTTACATTTATTTGTGCATGCAAGAGTAAGAGTCATATAAAATATTGATCATATTAGATGGAGAGTAATGTTTTTAGGTTGAAAACTTTCTTTTTTGTAGATAACTGCATCTAATGGAAGATTGACTTTTGGGGTTAATTTTACTTAAATACAACAGGGTTTGGGATTATGTATCTTTTAAAAGTATGGCGTTCATCCAAGTTGCACTGTTGGATATTTTATTTACATTTTACTAGACATTTTCTTTTTAAAATTATTGGCCTGTCCTTTGCCCAGAAGGTACCTAGATAGTTTAGGATATGGACTTATTGTATATGAGATGTTGCTGTTGTTTTTTCAAAGTACTGATGAGCATTAGCCCATTTCAACATTTTGTCTTCCAAATAGAATCAAACATCTCTCTTACTCAGTTAAATTATTACTTGTGGATGGAGGGCTTCCTTATTTTCTTTTTCTTACTTGGGCTTCAAATAAATATGGAGATTTAAAAAAAGATTTTCAAGAATTTCATTGACAACTGATTTCTATACCTTAAATTGAAAGGGATGAAAGAATATATGTACTAATTGTTCACCCTTTCTACAGCTGATTTTAGTTCTTTTTGTTACGAAAATGTTTAAAGTTATCCTGAGATTTAAATGTAGCAATAGGACCTGATGAATTAAAACTAGGTAGCCAGTGCCTTACAACTGTTTTCAGAGTTGTTCTTTTCCTGAGCATGGCCTATATATAGCTTTTGCCAACAAACAGAAAAGTGAGAAGCTAAATTCAGTTAGCAAGTATTTATTATGTACTATGTGATAAGCATGTATTAGATATCTTAGAAAAGGGAATTTTGAGTCAAAATATGAATTTTTCCTGTTTTAGTGATGAGAAAACTGAAGTCCCAGAAGCATGGTGTGTGAGATATTTTTTCTTTTAAATCTCTTAAAGGTACATTGGGCACTGAATGTAGTATTTGGCAAAATTGAAAGTAGGGTACATAAACTGTTACCACAGTGTAAGAATACCTGGGGCAGACAAAAGTATTCTGAATCTTTTGCTAAATGACAAATGAAATATGTGGTATTCTGTCTCTTGCCATTTTGGAAAGTACTTAGATTTTGTATTCAAGAAATACATATGAGTTTTTGAGAGCCTAACAAAATATTCTGTGTACAGCCAGTTCATTTTAGGGAAAATAGGTGGGGGATATTAATTGACCGGTTGAGAAGCATGTGCTTTCACTTATAACTCAGATTGTTAAATTACAATATCTTTGAAGGCACAAGTGTATCTCAAAATACTCTGAAGCTCCTGTAGTGCCTAACACATATTAAGAGGTCATATTTGGTTGACTTAGAATTTATAGGTTAGGAAAAAGTTGTATTTTACTAGGTTCTGTAACTTAGAGTTTCTGGTAAAGGAGTTGATTTGAAATGAAATTAAAGATTGAAAAAAAAAAGATTGGAAATTAAGCATTTCATGGAGATCAGTTCTTTCCCTTGAGACTGTGTGTTGCTTCCTTTTCTAGATAAGTGCAGTCTTTTCAAAAACTTACTATCATTTTGAACCTTGCCTGTTGAGGAACAACGGACACAGAAAAAGCAGTAAGAGAATGCATTTTTGTTTGATTAGATGTACTGTGATGAAAGCCTAAGAGATAAGTGTAAACATTTTTACTGACTATACCTTTTGTAACCATTGAACCCATTTTTGAGAGCTTGATCTTGGGAAAAAAGCAAATATCCTTATGGTGATTAAATTCTAAATATTCCATATTTAAAATGGTAGAACCAACTAGTAGAGAGAGATTGCCACTCACTTTAAGCAGCAGTTAATTAAGGGTTGCTAGTCTCTGTGAGGTCTTCACCTCCATTTCTCAGTCTTTCACTTATCACTCGTATACTCCCTCTTATCATTTTCTCCCCCTTTAAAATATCTGTGGTTTCCTATTACTATGGGATTAAACCAAATCAGATGTTTCTTTTGCAGGACACAATAAGGTTTTCAGGTTGGGCATCTGGTTACCTTTTCAGCTTAATTTCCTGCTGCTCCATTGCTTATGACTGAGTGCTTTGCACATGTCTCTGCCTTGAATCTCCTCCATTTCCCAGCCTCCTGCAGCCCAAATTTTCTAACCTATGTCTATCCTTTCATCTCTCTTATCATTGTTACTTTTAATAAATATCCTGACACATTTCAGTTATTGCAGGAATCAGGTCACATTGTGAATATCTGCTTGTTTGCATGTACGTTTCCTTATTTAACAGAGTAGGTATGTGTCTTATTCATCTTTAGATCCATCAATACTCAGAATTGTATACGGACCATAGTAGTAGTTTAATAAATGTTTATCTGAATCAGTAAGGTGGAAGTTCCAAATTTTATGCCAGTGTTTAAGCTCTATACATCCAGTTTGACAAATCTTTTTTATTTTTTAATTTAATTTTTAAAATTTTTATTGGAGTATAGTTGATTTACAGTGTTTAGTTTCAGGTGCATAACACAGTGAATCAGTTATACATACACATATATCCACTATTTTTTTTTTTTTTGATTTTTTTTTCTCATATAGGCCATTACAGAGCATTGAGTTCCCTGTGCTATACAGCAGATTCCTATTAGTTACCTGTTTTATATATAGTAGTGTGTATATGTCAGTCCCAATCTCCCAATTTATCCCTCAAACTTATGGCACCTTATCCCTTGGTAACCATAAGTTTGTTTTCTACATCTGTGACTCTACTTCTG
Organism: Physeter macrocephalus; assembly: GCF_002837175.3. NCBI lineage: Eukaryota > Metazoa > Chordata > Mammalia > Artiodactyla > Physeteridae > Physeter > Physeter macrocephalus. The sequence continues at coordinate 35,754,170 of NC_041223.1, read as the reverse complement.
TTTTGTAAATAAGTTCATTTGTACCCTTTTTTTTTTGGATTCCGCATATAAGTGATATCATATGATATTTGTGTTTCTCTGTGACTTCACTCAGTATGACAGTCTCTAAGTCCATCCATTTTTCCACAAATGGCATTATTTTGTTCTTTTTTTATGGCTGAGTAATATTTTATTGTATGTATGTACCATATCTTCTTTATCCATTCCTCTGTTGATGGACATTTAGGTTGCTTCCATGTCCTGGCTATTGTAAATAGTGCTGCAGTGAACATTAGGGTGCATGTATCTTTTTGAATTATGGTTTTCTCTGGGTATATGCCCAGTAGTGGGATTGCTGGGTCATGTGGTAGTTCTATTTTTAGTTTTTTAAGGAACCTCCATACTGTTCTCCATAGTGGCTGCACCAATTTACATTCCCACCAGCAGTGTAGGAGGGTTCCCTTTTCTCCACACCCTTTCTAGCATTTATTGTTTGTAGATAGTTTGACAAATCTTTGGGGTTTTTTCCTCTCTCCTTCCTCTTCAGGGCAACTTCGGTATTCATGTCATTTTCTCCCATGGTCTTACGTGATTGTAACATTTGTTGAGCTTTTGTTTTTTTGTTTTTTTGTTTTTTGGGTGGGGTGGTTTCCTACCTAAGTTTTATGAATTCATGGAGGCTTTCTCAAGAGAGATATAAGATGGGTAGTAGTTTGTCCATGGGGGGGCATGAGAGGCAAGAAGTGAAGAAATGTTCCATATAGAGAAAACCTGTTATTGGAGGGAGTAGCCACTGTGGCTGGAAGCCTGATCAAGGGGAAGTTTGATGTGAGATGAGGCTGGTGTGGGAGCTGGCATCCAGACCCTGCAGGGCATATAGATCCTGGTCTTCAACCTAAAATCAACCTTTTAAAAGGGGGTAAGGCTGGACCCATTAAAAGGCATATGCAGTAATTTAATAAATAGTGTTTGCTTGGTGACTAGGGAAGGGTAGAGGTGGAAAGTAGATGGATTTAGGGGATATTTAGGAGAGAAAATATAAAACTTGCTGATGTTTTGGTTGGGGAGGGGTTAGGAGGACAGCTTCAATGATGGATTTCTGGCTTGAAAAGCAGATGAATAGAGATGTCTCCAGAGGGGCATTTAGGGAATGAGTAAATAAGGAGGAAGCAGATGCAGATCATAAATTCAGTTTTTGTGCCTTCAAGACATCCAAGAAGAGATCTAAAATAGGCAATTAAAAGTATAGGTATAGGGCTGAAAGGAGAGACCTGGGCTGGTGATTGTCAACTTATGAGTTGGTAACAGTTGAAGCCATGAATATAGATGAGATCATCTTGAAAGAGTATAGGAAGAAGAGCATATATGGTTTAGAAAGAGGCAGCAACAACAGAAAAGGCCATAAGAAGAGAGTGTTTCACAGAGGGGTAATGAAATGACTGGTTTAACCAGTGTTTTTAGATTATACAGCAGAGAAAGGGAATTTCTACAATTTAAACTCTGGTATTGATTTCATATGGTCTCCTTGTCAAGTACCAAAAGTACATTCATACATGGCAATATTTGCGAAACTGCACCTAGTAGTATCCTAAAAGGCTACAAAATTTGTTACTTTCCGCAATTGTAACCTGAATTACTTTAAGGGATTTTCTGTTTCTCTACTTTCCACACTGATTGTAAAAGTCTAGATGGGTTGTATTGATACATTTTAAAATCTTTGCATTTAGTTCTATCTTGTAAGTTCTGTGAATGAATAGAAACGGTGTATTTATTTGAAATCTATACTTTGGTTGTATGTTTTTATTCTTGGCTTAACATTTGTGTGCCTCATTGCCCCCAAGTAAAAATTAATACAAATCAAAAAGATTTTTCTGTACAAGTTAAGAGTTTTTTCTGTACTTTCATTTTTGTATCCCCATTGTCTAGGATGTGGCTTGCATGTAACAGGTACTTAATGTTTTCTGAATTGTTGAATTAAGATATTGGAAGAGTTAAAACAAGATTTTAATATTATATGTATTTTCTCTCATCTTCTCAGGATGGCTGGCTGTGGTGAAATTGATCACTCAATAAACATGCTTCCTACGAACAGGAAAGCAAACGAGTCCTGTTCTAATACAGCACCTTCTCTAACTGTCCCTGAATGTGCCATTTGTCTGCAAACATGTGTTCACCCAGTCAGTCTGCCTTGCAAGCATGTTTTCTGCTATCTGTGTGTGAAGGGAGCATCATGGCTTGGAAAGCGATGTGCCCTCTGTCGACAAGAAATTCCCGAGGATTTCCTTGATAAGCCAACCTTATTGTCACCAGAAGAACTCAAGGCAGCAAGTAGAGGAAATGGTGAATATGCATGGTATTATGAAGGAAGAAATGGGTGGTGGCAGTATGATGAGCGCACTAGTAGAGAGCTGGAAGATGCTTTTTCCAAAGGTAAAAAGAGCACCGAAATGTTAATTGCCGGGTTTCTGTATGTTGCCGATCTTGAAAATATGGTTCAATATAGGAGAAATGAACATGGACGTCGCAGGAAGATTAAGCGGGATATAATAGATATACCAAAGAAGGGAGTAGCCGGACTTAGGCTGGACTGTGATGCTAATACTGTAAACCTAGCAAGAGAGAGCTCTGCTGATGGAGCGGACAGTGTATCAGCACAGAGTGGAGCTTCTGTTCAGCCTCTAGTGTCTTCTTCTGTAAGGCCTCTGACGTCAGTAGATGGTCAGTTAACAAGCCCTGCAACCCCATCCCCTGATGCAAGCACTTCTCTGGAGGACTCTTTTGCACATTTACAACTCGGTGGAGACAGCATAGCTGAAAGGAGTCATAGGGGGGAAGGAGAAGAAGATCATGAGTCACCATCTTCAGGCAGGGTACCAGCACCAGACACTTCCATTGAAGAAACCGAATCAGATGCCAGTAGCGATAGTGAGGATGGATCTGCGCTTGTTGCGCAACACTCCTTGACCCAACAGAGACTTTTGGTTCCTAATCCCAACCAGACAGTATCTGACCGATCTGATCTATCAGGAACTGATCGATCCGTGGCAGGGGGTGGAACAGTGGGTGTCAGTGTCAGATCCAGAAGGCCTGATGGACAGTGCACAGTAACTGAAGTTTAAGTAAAAAAGTTTTCAGATCCATGCTCAAGGTAAAAATGGTTATCTGTAAATTTCTGCCCACATAACATTATACTCATCCCTGGTAGTGCATTTTGGGAGTTGGGGTGGGAAGGGGTATGGTAAGGATAGACCTGTAATTAAAATGTCTAACATGTCTGTTGAAAAATTTATTTAATATAAGGAACTTGGGTGTTAATAGTTGAGAGCTGTTTAGTAATAACCCAGTTTTCTTGAGGTCTGTTTATAGTTTTTTAAAATATCTTCAGTTCTTTTGGCCAGCGTGTATTATTTGTGCATTAACAATCCTCATCTGACTCTTGCATTGTCATATTTTTCTGCATGGAATGACATAAAACCATTACTAAAATTTGGCACCTATGAGATGTCTGGGATCAGTATGAACAAGAAGCTTAATTAATGTGAGCATAGATGTGAATTTGGGGTTTTAAAATAGATGAATAACAACTATTTAATAGTAAAGTTACTGAAATGGAAATGTAAAGAAAAAACAGCTTATAACTTATGCTTCAGAATCTTGTCTGTAACACACTTCTTCATGGCGTTCCCATAGGCTTTGCTGTCTAGTCCTTGTAGTTTGAGGTGTGTCTTGATCCACATTTTTCTTTTTGATTACAGACTTTATAATTTAATAAATACTAGAGTTTATCAAAAATAATCTGTCTCTTGTTTGAGTCTGGAAGGGGATGGAAACATTTTGACATCTGTGGCCAAAAGGTCACTAAAAAGGGGGTGATTTGAATTGGTGTATTCAGCTTACAGTCACCTGCTCAGAAAGAAAAGTTTGATTTCTTCATAGAGAATATTTAAACAGTCTACAGGGAATGTTCATGGAATAAATATGTATGGAAATAAACCTAAAGCCTGTGAGACTTAAAGGCCTTAAATAACTGATAGTAGAGACCGTGTATATAAGATTTTCTTCGCCAGTATTCATTAATGGCTAACCCTAATCTGAATTAAATGGTAGGCTTATTTTTAAACAGGATTAGTAGACACAAAGTGATTCAACACAAAATGTACAATCTAATCTATACAGCAAGGTAGGAAGCATTGGGTTAACTTGGTAATCCAGAATTTGATTCTGAAGAAAAGAAGTAACGTGAGTTTCTCTTCTCTATTTTCCTAAGTAAAACAGTAGGATCATGAAGCATACGCAAGTTGTCTTTAATATGATTTTTCAAAGGTGAACTGAATGTTGTTACAATAGCAAATATAAACTGTCACTGTTTTTTTTTTACATATTTATTGGAGTGTAATTGCTTTACATTGTTGTGTCAGTTTCTGCTGTATAACAAACAAAGTGAATCAGCTATACATATACATATATATCTCCATATCCCCTCCCTCTTGAGTCTCCCTCCCACCCTCCCTATCCCACCCCTCTAGGTGGACACAAAGCACCGAGCTGATCTCCCTGTGCTATGTGGCTGCTTCCCACTAGCTACCTGTTTTACATTTGGTAGTGTATATATGTATGTCCATGCCACTCTTTCACTTTGTCCCAGCTTCCCCTTCCCCCACTGCATCCTCAAGTCCGTTCTCTATATCTGCGTCTTTATACCTGCCCTGCCACTAGGTTCATCAGTACCATTTTTTGAGATTCCATATGTATGCGTTAGCATACGGTATTTGTTTTTCTCTTTCTGACTTACTTCACTCTGTGTGACAGACTCTAGGTCCATCCTTTTACCTCTTGTTGTGATAGGTTAGAATTAGGACTTAATTCTTTGATTTATGTTTTTTAAAGTCTGTATTACTGAGATGATCATAAAAGTTTTGAGCTGCACATTGTTATTAACTTTACTTTTAAAAGATAGCTAGTTATAGAAGAAGAAATGCTAGCTACTTTTCAGAAAAAAAATAGAAATCTGATGTAAAATGCAAATGTATGTTACCGGATGCTTCCTCAGTCTCTGCAGTCTTTGGCAGTTTTGATCAAAGTTAAATTTGATTACTACGTAAACTACAGTACTTCTTAGCTACTGGTGTGGAAGTTCTGGAGCATACAAATGAACTGGCTGGCCAATTTTGTAGTTAGTAGACTTACTATATGGTGGCTATCATTGATTCGTAGATAATTTAAAATAGAAATCTAATAATTATTTAAAAGATCAAATAAATAAGGTCCAAATGTGTAGAGGGTTGAGGTGAGGAGCATCTTTATTTAAAAGAAGGGCTGTTGCCCACGACTTCTTTACTCCAGCTGCTTGGAGCAGAAGAGAAGGACTAGTCATACCTTTGCATATTTTCCTGTCCCCCGACCCCTCTCCACTTTTGCTCTCTAAGTTTCATTAATCTATTTTTGTAAATTGTTTCCAGGTAAGGCAAGACAAAGACTTTATGAAAAATAACATCAGAAATAGATTTTGTGTCATTTTTTTTCTTTTAAAAACTGGTCTTTGGTTATAGCCTAAGAACTAATATGGGAATTTGGGAATTGCTAATAATTTTTAAGCTGAAAGTGTTGCATATTTTAGTCAGATGTTCAAAATTACTTGGTAAGTTACCCAAACAGACTGAAAACTAGGCCAATGAGTTCAGGTATTCAAACAGTTGTTTAAAACTGATATAGAAGCCTTCAAAGTAGTTTTGACATTCATATTTAATATTATTTAACTTTTATACATATTAATCATTGGAGTTTTACTTGCAGTACATAGTTTTAAAAACTATTTCTTAAACTTTCCTTTCCTAGCAATAGCCTCTAAATTTGCAGGTCCACCCCAAACTGTTCCTAAAAGATCTCTTTCAGTCTGTAATGCCTCCTCTAAACAAAGCTCTTTGCCTGAAGAAACAGATTTTTTCAAAGCTCTAATTACTTCTGGTGGCCCTTTGATAAACTGCTGTAGCCACTCTTGTGCCTCTCTGAGACATTCGGTTTCATCTGAAGACTGCAAGACCTCCTCAACCATTCCTATTTGTAAAGCTTTTTTTGAATCCAGCTTAAGGGCCCCACTTAACACTTTGAGGGCTTGTCTACTGCCAATTATTTCAACTAGCCGGGTAGCACCTCCCCAGCTTGGTATTATACCCATCTCCTTGTGGACAAATCTGATCTCACTCTCGGTAGTCATTAATCTGCAGAAGAGAAAAGAAAAAACTTAATTGAAACTATATATGCTTTAGTCACAAAGTACTACCTATTCATAATCTGATCTGAAATCTCCATAGATCTTTACAGGTAGATGTGTTGTATTAAAAATAATGTTCAAAAAATCTGGGAAAGTATAGAATTCAATTTATTGCACAGTATTTAGCATTTCCCTTTGAAAACATGGTCAACATTATTGTGCTCGCTTATCTTTTACTTTGCATATAAGAATCTAATCTTTATGTTGACTTCTAAAAGCTCAAAGTGTATCTTTCTCAAGTGAGTGGCAGCCTACTGAGAAAACCTGGATTAAAGTGAAAATATGGGAGTAAGGAATGTTAGGTGCATACCATGAAAAAAAATGCATAGTAAGTTAAACTCAGTAGTCCTCAGGGGGAAAAAAATGTTTTTTTCTTTTTTTTAACTCAGAATTGATTGATCCACTCTTCCAACAAATATTTCCTAGGCACTACCAATACTAGATGCGGGACTACAGGAATGACCAAAGTAAAATCCCTATGCTGAGTTTACATTCCTGTTAGGAAAGACACTGGACAATAGAATGTCAGTGGTGATAAATGCTATAAAGAAAATGAGGCCAGGAAATAGAGAATGAGGCTATGTGTGTTGGGTGTGTGCTATTTTAGATGGAGAAGTCCTCTGAATATTTGAGCAGCTACCCAAGTGAGTGAGTGATGCAAAATTCTGGGAGGGAGTTCCAGGAAGAGGGAATTGCAAGGGCAAAGGCCTTGAAGTAGAACTGCTCAGTATCTCTGGGGAACAGGCTAATGTAGCTTGAATACAGCCAACAGAGTAATGGGGGATGAAATCAGACAGGTAAGCTTATAGGCACTCAGGAGGTCAGGTTTTATTTTTTAAGTGTGAAGCTCTTTAGGAGGAGGCTGACCAAAGGAGTAGTATCTGATTTGTTTTGTAAGAGTAGCCTATTTAGCATTTAATAGCACACCAACTATTTAAGGAACTTTATGTTAACTAATCCTCAGAACAACCACATGAGGTACAGTAATATGCTCATTTTACAGAGGGAAACAGAGGCAACAGCGATTAAATAAATAGCGCACCCAAGGCCATGCAGCTATAGCAGGACCAGAATTTTAAATCCAAGTAAGTTAGCTTCATTATGTGTGCTCTTAACCTCACAGTACATAAAACAGTTAACTAGATGAGAGTGGAAGCAGGGATACCATTAAAGTTGATAGTGGCTTGGGTTGGACTTGAGTGATTTCCTATAGCAGGGATTCATTTCCCCCAAATCTTGGGACTTTTATGAACAGGGGATTAATAATCAAGTGGAACAATAAAAGGGAATAAACACAAAGAGATTAGTGGGCACAGCAATCACATTTGCCAGTTAAATATGTGTATAGTATTAATAGGCTGCATAAAGCTACACTGTTTAGAGAATGCAGGGTATGAGTTTTATTTGGACTGCATGCTTCAATGCATTCACTATGTTAAAATCTCAAATTTGGACCAAAAGTCATGTCTGAATTTTAATTTTTTAAGAAAAATTATTGCTTTCAAACTACTCATTAGAAAAACGAAGACTTTAAGATAGTTCTGGTTTTCCAAAGAGTTCAATGCTTAGCTGCAGGTGGTTTGGTTCTTTTAGCACCAAGAACAATAGACTTTCAGTCTCTGACCCTTTAATCAAGAGAAATATTCCAGTAGAGAACTCTCACAACAGCCTATTTACTAACCCACTGGGAAAGAGAACTTTCTCTTCACAGCTGTGAATTCCTATAAGAGAAAATCTGCCTCAATTATGGACAACTGCTATTAGAAGCAAATAGCCATGAAAACAGTAGTTTTCAATAAATAATTTTTAAATGGGAGGGAAGAAAGAACAAGTGTCTTAATCTGAATCTAGCCCCAAGTTGTGAGAGTACTGTCTTACAACAAACAAATCAAGGTCAAAAATTAAGAAAGTAGAATAGAAATTACAATAATGTCTAGTAGACTTGGAAATAGGAATATTGTTAATATTGAAAATCCTATAAAGCTTTTCACAGAATAAATTAAATGTGTCACAGTTCCTAATTACTGGAATTGACACTGATGGCTCAGATCTATGCCTACAATACAGAAAAGGATTATGTCAGGGAAAAATTCATTTAAAATCAGCTGAACATAAAAGTTGGTTAAAGTTCTAGATGTTGGGATAATGTAGATGAACTTATGACAACAAAAGTTATTATATATGTAAGCATATTTATATTTGGAATTATTTGCTTCTAAAGAAGAATGTTTATTACCATCTTTATACCATGTGTGGGTTTTCCCTTTTGCCTTATTTTACATATGATATTTTGAATCATATTTTATAACTCTAACAAATCCTGAAGTGATCTTTATAAAAATACCTATTGTGATCAACTCTGACATCCATTCTTTATATGTCATGCCTAGGGTGTACTTGTGTAGTGATGTACATATTATCAATACATTAGAAAATATGACCAAGAAATGTATTAGTGACAAAAGAACACAAAGTAGTTTAGTCTAACAATGAGAGAAATATGGAACAATCAGATGATAACCTTTCACAATACTCTTTATTAACCTAAAAGTTAGTTTAAATATAAAATCTTCAATGGTGATAACCAGAATTTATGAAGAAAATATCGTATCAACAAGATGCATCCAAAAACAGAAACTGCTTCCTGATAGGCCTTATAGGATTATACACTAATTACTGCTAGAGTTTAGATGCAGTTACCTGGTACCACCTGTAATGTAATTTATTGCAAGGGATAATCTATTAATCTATGTAGAAAACTGGAAGACCTGAGTCTTAAAGATTCTGAAGCCTTATAGCCGACTCATTTATAAAACCATATTAAACTCTCTTATTTTGAAAAGTAAAAGAATTATAAGTATCATCTGTTTATTAGTGTCATTATTATTGGCAAAGTTGAAAATTTCCTGTGACACCTTGGGAGAGGGGAGATGAGGAAATTAATCAAATGTGAATATACCTGGTGTTACAGTATGGATGGATGCATCAGTGTTATAGGAAAAACTACCCATAACTTGAGGAAGAGTATCACCTTCTACAGGTGTTGCAAAGTCAATGTTGATACCTGAAAGGACTGTTCGCTGTGCTACTACTTTCTGATGAGTTAGCTATAAGTTGCAGGACTTTGAACAAATGTATTCAAGAAAAACAATTTTAAAACAATTACCAAATTTTACTAAAACAGGAAGCTTTTTAGTAAAAGTTATAAAAAAGTTTTTAAAAAATGTTTATTATTAAAGAAAGGTACTTTTACTGATCTCTGTGGCAAAGAGTTAGAAACACATAAATAACTGCATTGGGATAGAGTACAGCTTTGATGTGAAGTGCATAAATGTAAACCAGACTGCCTGGCTTGGCCACTAGACCGGCTGCATTTTACACCTTGTAAAATACAGCAAAGAAAAAAGACACATGGTATAAAGAGGATGAAGAAGAGTAGATTACTTAACATCCCTGGGCCTCAGTATGCTTGTTTATAAAATAGACATAACAATAGTACTTATGCCATAGAATTACCATGAGTATTAAATGGTTAATATATGAAAGTTACTTAGAACATATATACACCACAATTCTTTTAAACAGAATCTTAGAGGAATTGTGTGTATATATGTTTAAAAAAAAATCAGTGTGAAATTTTCTGACTGAGCCACATCTATAGAACACAGTATTATTTATACTTTTATTTGGAATATAAAAATTATGTATTTTGTAGCCTCACAATGCACATATTAAACTATGTGTACTAGCTTTTATTATTATCAAGTTGGTTACATTAATAGATAAGTCACTACAAATACAGCAGTGTTTCTGCTAGAAAGACATTATAAAGTTGTTTCCTGGACTAAACTCACTCAGTCCCTAAAGTATTGAATGTAAAAGAGGTATACTCGCACTGGAAGCCCAGCAAATAATGATATACTACCTTTCCCCAATATCTGTTAATGGAGAATACAAAATATATACAATTTTTCATTTCCAAATAAAGGTAGAAATAAAACTGTGTTCTGTTATAGATATGGCCGAAGCAGAAGATTCCAAGTTGATTTAAAACAAGAAAAATTAGACATATATCTCTCTAAGACTAACTTAAGGAATATCATGCAATATAAGTAAAAGCTGAAATATTTAAAAATTTTAAAGAAAGCAGTCCTGTTACAAAATTAAATCACATGATATCATAAATTTAAAGTCTGAAATCATTGATTTAAATAAATTTTAGGGCCAGAAATTGCTCGTCCTTTTACATGGTATTAAGAACAAACCAAATACAACAAAGCAAACTGGTGATATGGGGAAATATGGCACATAAAATTATATAATAGCAACAACATCTGACCACAAACAATACTTTAAAATCATGCTTTGAACAGACACTTATTTGTTTGTGCATGTACTTTCCTGGCACCTCTTTCCTCCTGTTTTCTACCCGCCATCACAACATAAGACAAATTATGGAAAATAGAAGGAAAGACCCCAAAGATTCTCCCCATAGCTCACTGTTCTGATTTCCTGCTCTCAGCTGATTATTCTCATGAGGCTCCGTGTATTTTATGAAAAGAGACTGCTTGACTAAGACAGTATGTGGTTGAATGAGTGAATATTGTGTGTGTGTGTGGTGATACAGTGAGACAGAAACACAGTAAAATGTTTTGGGAATATAAAGTCTGATTTTAATACTCAGTTAGTAATCCTAGCATGCTCAGAGGTACATTTTCTTGATATCACAGGCTCTAAAATAAGACTTTCCGCATAATACGGTGATAACTACAAAACAAAGCAACATGCGTGGGCTGCTTCCTAAGGTGGACATCTCATATTTAGAGAACAGGCACTGCCGCAGCAAAAATGGAAATTTGTTTTCTAATGACTCTGGGATGTGCTGGTTGGTGTGTGTGTGCACGCGCACATTTGTGCAAGTGTGTATATTATGTGAATTTTGTGTTTTACTTATTAAGTTAGTATTTTAAGAAAAGAGCTACCTACAGCAGCTCCCTTGGGACACGGCTGTTTATAGCTCCCTTTCTTTGTAATATACTTTGAACTAATGGGTAGCAGCTGGAAATGCTAATACCTTTGGCTGAGGGTTATTTATATTCATGAAAGCAGTGTTAGAGATTGAAAACAAATTAGATAGGCAGGCTCTAAATTGCATAATTGAGAATTTTATTTCTCTAGGGAGATGGAGGAATAAAAATGTGTTTTTCATCCAGTGTATAAACAGCTAAATCTTAGATACTCCAAAGAAGAGCAAAAAGAAAATGCAGACAATTCACACACACACACACACACACACAGATACACATCAATGAACATGTGAAAATTTATGCCTCACTGAAACCTTTAAAAATTGCAAATTAAAATAAAATTTAATTTTTGATTATCAAAATTAGAAAAGATCCTTTAAAAGAGTAATACTCATTGTAAGAAAGGATGCTCTCAAACAGACACTCATATACTGCTGGTAGTTGTATAAATTGGCAGAATCTTTCCTGGAGGATAACTTGGCACCATATATCAAACACCTTAAACATTTTCACATCCCTTGACTAAGTACTTGAACTACTTAATAAGTACTAGGATTTATTCTAAGGAAATAATCCAAAAGGGCAAAGCCTTATTTATAAAGCAGTTATCACAGCATTAATCATAATAGAGAAAAATTAGAAACCACCAAAGGAGCACATTTTAGTAATCCAGACTGATGGAATATTTTAAATTTATTAAATTCATGTTTTCCAAGTACATTAAATATAAACTATATGTCATATGATCCTAATTTTTAAAAAATAGAAAGTTATACGTCTGTTTTAAAAAGATGTGAAGAAAGCACACCACAGTGCTAATGCTAATTATCTTTGAATGGCAACAACTTTAATTTTTAGTTTATAACTAACTGTACATTAAAAAATTTTTTATTTCACATATTTTACAATATGTGAAATATTTTTGAAATAAGTATTTTCAAAATAATCTAGAACCTTGTTATTCAATGTGTGGTCTGTGGACCAGCCACATCAGCATCACCTCAGGCTTCACCCCTGAGATGAAATCAGAACTGCATATTAATAAAATCCCCAGGTGATTCATATTCACCAGAATGCACACATATCCTTTACAACCAGAAAGCACAATAAACATTTTAAAAATATCATCACCTGTATTACTTACTATTGATGTTATAACACAAACTTAGCGGCTTAAAAAAAAAATTATCTCAGTTCTGAATGTGAAGAACTCTGACAACTAAGTGCAGTACATGATCTCGCAGTGGAGGAAAAGTCCAGGAGTGCTATACTGGATATTATTGCTGAATCGACACAACTGGAATAAGTATGTTAGATAAAAGTATGGCACTGATGTCAAATTTCCTGCATTTGACAACTGTGCTGTGGTTAAATAATACTCTAGTTCTTAATAATATATATTTATGTGAGTATGTGTGTGTTTAAAGGAGTAAAAGGCCAAGACGTTTGCAACCTACTCAGATTTCTCAGAAAAAAAATTTTATATATATATATATAAAACATACATATACACACACACAAGGTGATAAACAAAACAGCAAGTGTTAAAAATCAGTAAATGTAAGTGATAATATGGTATAGGAAAATTCTCTGTCCATTCCACGATTGGTTCCGGGACCCCCCACATGTATCAAATCCTCAGATGCTCAATTTCTTCATATAAAATGATGTAGTATTTTTATGTAACCTACATACATCCTCCCATATACTTTAAATCATCTCTAGATTATTTATACCTAATACAATGTAAATGCTATGTCAACAGCTGCAAGCACACGGCAAACTGAAGTTTTGCTTTTTGAAACTTCCTGGAATTTTTTTTCCAGAATATTTTCAATCCCTGGTTGAATCCTTGAATTTGGAACCCGCAGATACAGAGGGCTGACTATATTTCCAAACAAAAAATGCAATTCCAGTTTCTCTCTTATACCAAATTAAGTAGCAAAAACTAAATATTAGACATGTAATTAAACTGTTTACATGCTTCTGATTGCCAAAAGTTGATGCTGAAAAGCCAAGCAGTCTGAGTTTGTCATTTTCTATTTTCTAGGGTAGTTCTGAGAGATTTTCCTTTCTCTCCCCTTTGTTCCCCCCACCCCGCCCCGAGCCCCTTCTTTTGAATGATATGGAGTAAGACAGAAAGCAGAATCAAGGAATGAGTGTTCTAAGTACCTCCTAAAACACATTCTGGAAACTTGAGCTTGAAACCAATCTAAGAAACCATACTATAGTTACATTTAAAATAATGTCTGTATCAATGAACCTTTATAAATTTGGTGTATATAGGAACTCTTATTAATGTTTTCTAAAAAGTACCTAAATAAAAGTTTAAGAAAAGTTTACAAAGGTAGCTTAGAGTAACAAAGTTACCAATTTTAATTGGTGATCAAATAGGAATATAAAAGCAAAAAATCTGTCAACTGTATTCTCTATGCCAAGCCCATATGATGTAGGTAGAATGGTCCCACAAAGATGTCCGGGCCCTAATCCCTGGAAGCTGTGCATAGTAAACATAGTAAAAGGGACTGTGCAAATGTAATTAAGGTTATATACATCAAAATAGGGGCATTATCCTGGATTACCTGAGTGGGCCTAATCTAACTACATGAGCTCTTAAAAGCAGAAAACTCTCCAGCTGGAGTCAGAGAGATGCAGCAGAGGGGAAAGTGAGAAAGATTCAAAGTATGAAAGGAACTTAACCCACCACTGCTGAAGGGGGGCCACATGGAAAACATGAGAAGGAATGCAGGCATCCTCCAAGAGCAAAGACTGGCCCCTGGCTGACAGGCTGACAGAAAAACAGGGACCTCAGTCTTACAAGTGCATGGGGCTGAATTCTGCCAGCTGTAACCACGATGAACCTGGAAGTAGATGCTCCCTCAGAACCCTCAGAGCCCAGTCCAGCCAACATATTGATTTGGGCCGTGTGTGACCAGGTTTAGAGAAACCAGTTGAGCCCAGCCGGACTTCCAACCTATACATCTGTGAGATAAACTGATGTTGTTATAAGCCACTAAATTTGTGGTAATTTGTTATGGCTGCAAGAATAGAAAACTAATACTCAAATAAATATTTTCTTAATTTATATTTCATTCTAGATATTTTAATTAATCAAGACAAATTTTAAAATTTGAAGCAAATGGTTTTAATACAGTTCTAGCTTTTTATTTCATCAATTTTGTCACTAAAGGGAAAGACAGTGATGAGATTGTGAGCACTGTAGAATGCCATTTTTTAATTCATAAGTTAATGTTTTGCTTTAGAAAACGTTTTTAAAAAGCCATTTTCTCTAAGAAAGTTTAAATAAAAATTATGACTCAACTGAAGGCAATTCAGTATGAGGGTCTATATATGCCATGTAGACCTGTTTCTGACATATTAATTCATTACATGTATTATCAGCTGGTGTTTAAAGGGTTTTGGGGCAGGGAATAGGGTAATGCTAGAATGGTGCATGAGCTCAATTCTTTGGAATATTAATATTAAGATTATTTCTCTTCTTCTGAAATAGTTTCCATTGGTAATAGAAGAGCAGCAGGAATGAAAATGTCAGTTGAGTGAATTCCAGGCAATTCTCCAAGGTAAGAAAGTTAAGCTAAAAAGAGCCAACCTAAGGAAGGAACTTACCTTTTTAGCAGAATGCTATGAAAGCTTTTGGTGGTTTTTTTTATAACAAGCAGGTGTTTTTATAATATAATTTGTCATAGAAGATAACTGACAGGGTACTGATCAAGTTGGGGGGAAAATCAGCTAGAGTAATTCGTATTGATTTATCACTACCTTGTAACTGTGGCTAGTAACGTACTTCAGTATACAACCCTCTCTATTAGCCTTTATCTTTTAAGAACTCTTGCATTTAGTATAAAGATTTAAAAGGGCTGAATAGTCTAGGAGAGTGCTTTTCACACTTCTATTGTGAAGGATCAGTTTCTATTTTTTTAAAATTTCTTATCAGTTGTGAATCAGAAATTTTATAAAATGTAAAAAACATGTATTACTAGAAAAGCTAAACAAAAACCCAAGACATACAAGTTTCTTAAATGGCAGTGCCTAGCTAGCCATGGTGCTAAACTGTGTTTAATGAATGACTCTACTGAATGCAATTTAATATGAGGGTCTGTATATGCCAAGTAGTTGGTCCACAAATGAATATGTTTTCATTGGAAAAGTGACTGTATCTGGTTATGTTACTGAATATACCTGATGAGGGCAGTACCCTCAGAAAACTCATAATCAAAAAAACTAAATTTTTTTTTTTTTTTTTTTTTTTTTTGCGGTACGCGGGCTTCTCACTGTTGTGGCCTCTCCCGTTGCGGAGCACAGGCTCCGGACGCGCAGGCTCAGTGGCCATGGCTCATGGGCCCAGCCGCTCCGCGGCATGTGGGATCCTCCCGGACTAGGGCACGAACCCGTGTCCCCTGCATCGGCAGAGGGACTCTCAACCACTGCGCCACCAGGGAAGCCCCAAAGAACTAAATATTTTATGAGGCTCTAGGAACACATGACACTTCATTTAGAGAATAACATAGCAAGGTAAATTAGCAGTATTAAAGGACTAAATAATCTCTATTTTTTCTGTGATTTTGCCTTTTGGCCTAAACCCTAACTACACCCAAACACAGGTTAGGAATGAATATAAAGGATGATGCAAAAGTCTAATAAATGCTTAAAGATGAACACCAGACTCTATGTTAGAGGGTACACTTTCTCCAGAGTACATCTATAAAGTTTTAACTTGCACTTACTTTTATGCAGAGAATGGTTTTTTTATGTAGAGAATTTTTAAGTGTAATAATATATACTCACATATACCTTAGGATTCTTTAAATATATTAAATTATACTTAAATATATACTTTATCTCATATATCTTATATAATTATAAATTTAAATTATATATTCCACAAGTACCTGTGTTTCAGGGTAAAGTGAGAAAGCATTTAATCCTTTCACACACAGAGCAAATTTATATTTAGTCTCATATTGTCCATGAAGCCAATAACTGCTTCCTCCTCACAGAATGAAATGTAGCTTCCTGATGCAACCTGCACTGTTGACAGCAGAGGTCACTGTCACGTGAAATGGCTATTTTTCGTTATGTACAAGAATCCTCCCCAGTTAGTACTAGTTTTCAGAGAGACTGGGATCTTTGTAAATTGTCTTACACACCAAAACTATTTTAAAATCCCGATTTATGTGAATACAAAGTGATATATTTCAACTTATAAACTGAAACCTGTCATAAATTTAAAAAAGAAAAATTAATATATCAATAAAATGTTACTACTTTGCATGAATTAGCTTACTGAATCTTTCCTCATAGTATTTCTATTAGTATATGATGCCATTTATGTTAAGTTCAAAAAGAAAAAAAAATAGAATATATTGGTTATAGAATAGTTAACTTATAAAACTATACAGGAAAGTAAGAAAGTAATTATCATAAAATACAGGGTAATCGTTTCCTACAGATGGAAATGAAGGGTCTATGACTTAGAAGGTGCATGTATGGGGGTTCAGGAGTGCCGGTAATCTTTCAATTCTTGACCTATAATATGGTTACATAGGTTCCTATTTTGTAGCAAGTCATTAAACTGAACATTTATGTTTTATACACACAAAACCAAAATATAGAAGGCATTATCAAAATTGTGTCATTCCTATAAAGTACAGCTAGCCAATACTAAAAAGAATTCTAGGGATTGAATGGTTAATTGGTCCCAAATAACTTTCTCTAATTAAATTCCCTCATCAGCCCAAAATCTCCACAAAGTTACTACAAATCACAGTAAAGATAGGAAATAGTTCTCAGAAAACCTCTTGTTATTTGTAAGAGGAAGACTTAAGCAGTCTCTTTCTCCATTCTCTTTTCTTTCTTTCTCTGGGTTTTTTTAGTTCTTTACTTTTCTTGTATAATTCTTGGGAATCTTAATGTTTCATATATTTTCTTGGTTTCCTTCCCCAGGGACTTTGCTAATATGGATTTGATTTATGCAAATCCTTTTGTTAACTTTTTGAAACGCATAGTAATGAAATAATTATGGCTTTATACTAGACTGACTAAAATTATCTACTTTAATGATTGGCAAAAAGAAAATATTCACTAATTGATTATCCTGTTTAAGAATAAATAAAATGTTGATTTCAGGCAAAATATGAATCTGAGTATATGTTAATTATGCCTGTGCAAGGAGTAATACAATTTTCACCCTACCTGAAATCACATGCTGTAGTAACTTCTGCTCCTCCACCCAGTGCCCGACCTTGAACTAGTGCAACACTTATTAAAGGAAGTCTGTATATTGAAGGAAAAAGGAAAAATGGATTTAATATTTTTAATTTTACAAATACTTTTAAAACTTAAGATGCAGTAGAAACAAAATTACTGAACTATTTTTATAAAAATAATCACACCTCAAATACATTGGCTAATACAGAACTATTAGCCAATGTATCATGAGCAAAACAGTATAATAATGAAGATATAATAATTCATACTAAATGCTATGTAATTTATCAAAATACCTCCCCAAATCATTATATATTTTTAAACTACAGACATATCAACTTTCTTCCAAATAAATGGATGTTTTTGTATAATGCAGGCACACCTCATTTCACTGTGCTTCGCTTTATTGCGCTGGATTTAGGCTTTGGCTAACAGTTAGCCAAGTTGTGAATACAAAGGAAAAGTTCTTGAAGGAAATTAAAAGGGCTACTCCAGTGAATATATGAATGATAAGAAAGCAAAACAACCTTACTGCTGATAGGAAGAAAATTTTATTGGTCTAGATAGAAGATCAAATCAGCCACATTTCCTTAAGCCAAAGCCTAATCCAGAGCAAGGTCCTCACTCTGTTCAATTCTACGAAGACTGAGAGAGGTGAGGCAGATACAAAAGAAAAGTGTGATGCTAGCAGAGGTTGGTTCATGAGAATTCAGGAAAGAAGCCATTTCTGTAGCATAATAAATGCGCCAGATAAAACAGCAAGTGTTGATACAGAAGCTGGAGCAAGTTATCCAGAAGATCTAACTAAGATAATTCATGAAGGTGGCTACACCAAACAACAGATTTTCAATGTAGACAAAACAACCTTATGTTAGAAGAAGATGCCATCTAGGGCATCATGGCTAGACAGAAGTCAATGCCTGGCTTCAAAGTTTCAAAGGACAGGCTGACTCTCTTGTCAGGGGGCTAATGCAGCTGGTGACTACTAGTTGAAGCTAATGCTTATTTACCATTCTGAAAATCTTATTTACCATTCTGAAAATCTTAGGGCTTTTAAGAATTATGCTCAATCTACTCTGTGCTCTATAAATGGAACAACAAAGCCTGGGTGACAGCACATCTGTTTACAACATGTTTTACTGAATATTTTAAGCCCACTGCTGATTTACTGCTCAGAAAAAAAAGATTCCTTTCAAACTATTACTGCCCAGGGCTTCCCTGGTGGCGCAGTCATTAAGAACCCACCTGCCAATGCAGGGGACATGGGTTCAAGCCCTGATCTGGGAAGATCCCACATGCCGCAGAGCAACTAAGCCCGTGCGCCACAACTAAGCCTGCGCTCTAGAGCCTGCAAGCCACAACTACTGAGCCCGCGCACCTAGAGCCTGTGCTCCGCAACAAGAGAAGCCACTGCAATGAGAAGATAGCGCACCACAACAAAGATTAGCCCCTGCTCACTGCAACTACCGAAAGCCTGCACACAGCAACGAAGACCCAATGCAGCCAAAAATAAATTTATAAAAACCAAAAAACAAACTATTACTGCCCACTGACAATGCACCTGGTCACCCAAGAACTCTGATGGAAGTGTACAATGAAATTAATGCTCTTTTCATGCCTGCTAACACATCCATTCTGCAGCCTGTGGATCAAGTAGTAATTTTGACTTTCAAGTCTCATTATTTAAGAAATACATTTCATAAGGCTATAGCTGCCACAGATAGTGATTCCTCTGATGGATCTGGGCAAAGTCACTTGAAAACTTTCTGGAAAGGATTCACCATTCTAGATGCCATTAAGAACATTTGCGATTTATGGGAAGAGGTCAAAATATCAACATTAACATGAGTTTGAAGAAGTTGATTCCAAATCTCTTGGATGACTTTGAGCGGTTTAAGACATCAGTGGAGGAAGTAACTGCAGATGTGGTGGAAACAGCAAGAGAACTAGAACTGAAGCCTGAAAATGTGACTGAGTTGCTGCAATCTCATGATAAACTTTAACAGATGAGGAGTTACTTCGCATGGATGAGCAAAGAAGGTGGTTTCTTGAGATGGAATCTACCCTGGTGAAGATGTTGTGAAGACTGTTGAAATGACAACAAAGGACTTAAAATGTTAAATAAACTTATTTGATAAAGCAGCAGCAGGGTTTGAGAGGACTGACTCTAATTTTGAAAGAAGTTCCTCTGTGGGTAAAATGCTATCAAACAGCACTGTATGTTACAGAGAAATCATTCATGAAAGGAAGAGTCAACCGATGCAGGAAACTTCACTGGTGTCTTGTTTTAAGAAATTACCGCAGCCATCCCAGCCCTCAGCAGCCACCACCCTGATCAGTCAGCCGCCGTCAACACTGAGACGAGACCTTCCACCAGCAAAGTTTACAATTCACTGAAGGCTCAGATGATGGTTAGCATTTTTTAGCAATAAAGTATTTTTAAATTAAGGTATGTACATTTTTTTTAGACATAACGCTATCACATACTTAATAGACTATGGTAGAGTGTAAACATAACTTTTATATGCACTGGGAAGCCAAAAAATTCTTGTGACTTGCTTTATTTCGATATCGCTTTATTGCAGTGGTCTGGAACCTAACCTGCAATATCTCTGAGGTAGGCCTGTATACAGCTCCTGGAACTTTTCAGCAGCTGGCAATCGGGAATAATTCAATGTGATATTGTCTTAGTCCATTTTTATTGATATCAAATTATGGATGGGAAAATTAAGGCTGTATCCAAAAGGAAGAATTGTGGTACAGAAGATTGAGCTCCAGAACTGTTATTGAAGGTTCCTATCAAAAACGTTTTCATTACTCACTGAAATGATCCAGAGACTGATCCTATATAAACGAATGGTTCTGAAGTAAAAATAAGTCTTAACTTTTCGTGTTTGCAAAGACCCACTTTGCAAAGTGTGTATTTAAAAGGTGAATTTAAAATGTTTTGAAAGTATAGAATTTTTTGTAGGTCTAACCAAAATGAAGAGGTGCAGGTCTAAAGTAATTGCAAATTTCTTAACACACACTGCTTCCAAATAAAAAGGATTTTTTTTTTGGCTGCATCAGGTCTTAGTTGCGGCACGCAGGATCTTCGTTGAGGCACGCAGGATCTTTTGTTGCAGCATGCGGGCTCATCCTGGCAGGGCACGGGCTTCTCTCTAGCTGTGGCATGTGGGTTTTTTTCTCTCTCTAGTTGTGGCACACGGGCTCCACAGCACGTGGGCTCTGTAGTTTGCGGCATGCAGCCTCTCTAGTTGAGGTGCGCGAGCTCAGTAGTTGTGGCACATGGGCTTAGTTACCCTGCAGCATGTGGGATTTTAGTTCCCTGACCAGGGATCGAACCCACGTCCTCTGCATTGTAAGGTGGATTCTTTACCACTGGAGCACCAGGGAAGTCCCTAAAAAGGATTATTTTTTTTTTTTAAATGTTTTAAGATTTATTTAAGAAAAAGTCAAATGTAATAGAGAGAAGTAGGTGAATAGGAGCTAAGACAATGAAGAAGGTATTTTAAACAGTAATGTTGATTCCACTTTTCTTTCTAGACTCACATACAAAGAGTACCAAAAATACAGTGACGTCCAATTAACAAGTATGCTAAATAAATATGAATTTCCTTAGTTTTAATTATATTTAAATTGTTTACATTCAGAATATAGAAGTAGAAAGCTTATCAGCCCAATCATTTCACAGTTTGTAACCCCAAATGCAAAATGACAGGCCCAAAATTTTCTCCTTTTTCTTCCTCATCTAGGTGCAAAGTGAATCCATCTTCCTCAGAAATCTATAAAAGCCTCCTCCCATTACTAACTCTTTTTCTATCTCCTTGCAGATACAGACCACTTCACTACACATTCTACTAACTTTGAATATTAGGTAATCCTTATGTGTCATCTCTTGACCAGTGTCTATTCTGGTCTAGTAACAGTATTTAACTTTCCCATGTCTATACCTAAATATAGCCAGATTATACCTAAATTTTAACTCTTTAGGGAAAAGTGCTATGTCTTAAATTCTTTTTATCTCTCATCTCTTATTTTTTAAGAGACATAACTTGTATGTCCTTCATGACAATCCTTGATGGCACAAATAGTTCATCATTAGAATAAATATGATTAGAAAATCAGTGACTACTTTTTAACTACTGCAAAGCATAATTAAGAGCTATTTTTGGTTTTTTAGAAATTATATTTTAAAAACAAAGATACATTACCTCATAAATCTTGTTAAGGTGTTTTGCATGAACATGCATACGGCCATTCCATCCTTTAAATAAGAATAAGCACAAAGATACAACGCAAATGTATTATATAAGAAATTATTAAAAAACACTTTCAGGATTTAGAAAGTAATAAAGCCAAAAATATACCAAACTTTATAAAATGAGGTTTTCATTTAAAACTCTTTAAAGCTGTCTGAAATGCAAATGATGCAGTATTTAATTGTGTTGATCTTCTAGGGTTCCTTGAGCTCAGCTTTGCATGAGCTATTAGTAAAGACTTAGGTGTGAGAGAGAGAGTAACTCTCACACCTAAGTCATATACCCTAGAAAAGAGGAGAGTTCTACTCAGGGTAATTTGGAGGGAAGAGGCATAAGACAAACCCACCTATTATCCCAAACTCTGATCCCCTAAGAATATAAACATAAAAAACAAGTTTCCTAATAGTAGTGTAAACTCATTGCCTCTTCTTTTTTCCCTCATATACTTTCTTCAACCTAGTATAATATGGTCTTCAGCCCTCTCTCAAAAGACTCTCCTCAAAGGTTTCTAATAATCTCCTATTTGTTAAATTAAATGGCTTTTCCTTATCCTCATCTTCCTCTGTGTCTCCATAATATATATAGCATCTTGCTTTGACCAGTTTCTTCATTTTGATATTCTCAGTTTCTAGCAACATCTTCCACTCCTGATCCTCTTCCTATTTCTTTGATTGTTATTTTCCAGTTTTCTTCTTTATCTCTTTTTATTCAGCTAAATGCTATTACCAAAAATCCAATCCATGATTCTCTTTCTCTCCTTTATCTACAATTTCTCCTTTGGAAGTCTCCACCACTCCCATTGCTTCAACTACTGTTTTCATGTAGAGTCCCAAAACCTGCTAGACATTTCACATTCTGCTAATACTTCAAATTCAGCATGGCAAAACCAACTGGTTGTGAAAAAGCTGGGTTTTAATCCTAGTGTTGCCACATAATAATAACATAAACTTGAGCAAGTCATAACTATGAACTTCGGTTTTCTCATCCATAAGGAAGGAATGAAAATTTTAAAAACCTGTTCTATTTGACTTAAAGAATGGTTGGAAAGATGAAAATGTACCTAGATACTCCGTAAAAGATCACAGAGTGAGTTCTGAGTTAATAGGAAAGGTTTTCTGGTCCAAAAGGCTCAGAATTTTGATATTATCTTTAACTCTTCCATTTCACAGTTCTCCCATGCTCGATGAGTTAACAAGCATGTCCCCTCAATCCTTCCTTTGAAATATTTCCAATGCAAATCCCTTCTTTTTCTATTTTCTCTGCCGCAACACTAGTTCAGACTTGTGTTACTCATGCTTAGATTATTACAACAGCCTTGCTTCCTAACTGGTCTCTCTATATTTAATTTCTTTTTCCTCTGTGATATATCTTGCATCCTGCCTGAAAAACCTCCCTGTAGGATGATAATTTCATATCACCAATAAAATGAAGTCTAAATTCCTTGGGAAGGACTGATCTCAAACTATTTTACCAACTTTATTGACTACTGCACCCCTCATCCAAGCATCTTAACTTCTGCAACGACAAACTATTTGTCATTCTTTTAACACCTTACAGTTACGGTTGTTCCTGTGTCTTTGCTCACATCATTCCCACTATTTGGAACAGCCTGTCCTTTTCTCTACCTATTTCAAGGAATGCCCAGATCAAATATTTTTCCATCAAGAGTTTCTAAATCCCACAGTAATAGTTTTCTCCTCTGTGTTTAAAAATAAATTTTTATTTTTCTAACTTAACTACAGAATTTATAGATTGTATACACTGTGTTTGGATTTATTATCAGTCACATCATCTATACAAAGTAAGGATAGGGAACATAATCAGTAGAATGTGGTCCCAGTCCCCAGTCCTCAAAAATCTTGCGAGAAATAAAGAAATGCAACATGCATCAAGGTACAGTATAATATGTTTTTTAAGAAATGCTTGAACAAGCTGAGAACAGTGGCAAATAAGAAACAATTCATTTCAACTGGGTGGGGGTAGTTGAGAAGGCTTTATAGAGGAGAAGGGGAGATGGCATTTGCTAGGCCTAGATAATCAAGTCTTTGAGGCTAACAAAATGACTTCTTTATCCTCAGAAGCTAGTAGTACAATGTTCTGCATATAGTTGTGCTTGCTGAAGTTAACTGACTCAGATGAATTTGAGATGGAGAACTATGTTGATTCACAAAACAAAGGCAGTCAATGAGTGGTAAAAATCAGTATGATACAAATTTCCTAACTGAAAGCCTTTATCAGGAAGGTCAGTCTATACAATAAAGATGAGAAAATTAACACAAGCACAAAGAGCTAGAAGGTTTAAAACTAGAATAGTTTATATTCTATTAAAAATCTGTCCTATAAAGCCTGTTAAATTATCTCAACAAAGTAATTTTAATAGGCTTATTTTCTATTACTAGAGTTTAGAGTACTTAAAATACTGATGGAATTATTTAGAATTGGTAGAAATGAAAGTGAAGCGGGTATTAACCTATGTACTATTATACTTCTCATTCAAAAGATAAAAGTCACACTAAAAATGTTTAAAAGCAATATGGAATAATGGATAACAACACAGACTCTAGAGCTAAACTGCCTAGGTTTGAATCTGGGCTCTACCACTTAATAGCTAGTTTGAATTTTGGCAAGATACTTAACCTCTCTGTGCCTCAGTCTCCTCACCTGTAAAATGGTGCTAGTAATAGTACCTATATCTCATTAGGGAAATTAGTAATAAATAAGTTATAACACGGAAGAGCTTAGAATAGTGCCTGACATACAGTACTAGAACAAGAATGTTATCTATCATCGTTATAATTAATATCAGTAATAGCAATCAGATAATAAGGTATGCTTTGGCTTTAAATGTATCATAAAGTAGAGATTACATTGCACTAGCCAACATGACCTAGGGAGAAGAAATATTTAATTTATTAAATTTATTCCCCAAAGCTATTGAGCCAACAATGACTAAATGTTCAGGCCTCTTCCTAGGCTACAGGATGAAAATAAGCCAGTGACAGAGAAACCCTGACTTGTGATAGAATAAATTGAAAGAAAGGAACCAATGAAAATCTAGACCTACTCTGATGAATGAAAGTTGGGAGCTCGGAACTTAATAAAGGTTTTCAGAGCTGCTGCAGAAGGGGATACTTCCATCCTATCTGGATGATACCCTGAGACCCAACCCTCCTCCTCCAGCTCCTCCTAGAATAACAAAGATGAGACGCACGATGCCCAGCCTAAGTGCCAAAGGGAACTATCAACATCATATTTACTCTAAGCCACATGTATCCTGAGTGAAAAAATGCCCAGCCTATAAGCATATCTTATCCTAGAACTGTTAGGGAACCACTGACAGAAATCATCTGCCCTGGCCAGGCAGGGTAATAACTGCTTGAATGAATTATCTCACAACAGGAGGTACCGATAAGGAAAACAGAACTGACAAGCTACCACCAGCCAGAAGAGGGGTCAAAATGAGGGAGGAGACGCCAGCCCATAATATGTCCTGCCAATCTCCCAGAAATCCTCACGCTGGAAACCATCTTGACTGAGAGATGTATGCGCTGCCAGGAATTGGACGAAATATGGGCATAAGCAAGATGATTAGCCAGAGACAACCTGGAAAGCTAACCCCATTACCATAAAACCTGAGACTGCAAGCCACGTGGCAGAGCAGTTCTCCTGCATTCCTTATACCCGGCTGTTCTCCGCCCAGGCACCCCTTCCTAGTAAAGTCTTTTGCTTTGTCAGTACAGGTGTCTCCTTGGACAATTCAATTCCCAGTGTCAGACAAGAGTCCACTCTTGGGCCCTGGAAGGGGTCCCCCTTACAGTAACATAACCATAAATGAGCCTCTTTTTTTTTCCCTAAGTGCCTGTTGTATGAATTTATTAATTTCCTCAAAATACATGGAAGGGTTTCAAGAAAATTATAATAGCTTGTCTACAAATTAATAAGACTACAATGGAACTGTACAATAGTCATAGCGAAAGCAAAGAAGTTAGACAAGAACTTTGAGGTTGCTGTGGAAATTTAGGCAACAGAGAAATAGGGGGCAACAGATTGGTAGAAAAGTAACAAGGGAGGTTAGCGGACAAAGGAGGATATTATCTTCCAGCTAGATTAAGAGTATAAAGGTTTCTAAAATGCCAGACTTTTCCTTGAGGCATTATTAAACCCATTCACTGCAGAGTAAGCAGGTTTTTATTACCCCAAATCTTGAAGCTTCTAATTGGATTTTGATTATTTCTGCCCTCTGAAAAAAAGACTTCTTTTAGTCTGCAGAACATTGGTAGCATCAATTCAAATCTTATAAATGGGTTAATACTTAACACTAGATTTTTTCCTATTTTATTCTTTTTTTCTGCCCCATAACTTTTCAGGGCTAACGCTTGTGTTATGATAATTCATCTCCCTGCCTGGACCTTCTCAACCAAGGATTAACTGCCTAATAGGAACCATTAGAGCTCTTTTCCTGCTCATTAAACAAAGGGTACCAATACGAAACCAACCTCTTAGGAGACCACGTACATAAAGAAAAACAAACTGGAATGACAGATAAGCAAATATAATGTTGATGACTACTGATACTATTATGAGTACATGAGGGTTTCAACGTATTAGTCTGAGAAAAAAAATATTGCCTGTCATATCAGTAAACAAAGGATATCACAGCCATCAGTCACAGCAGCCACCACCGATGGTGAGCCCTGAGGGAACTCGAGATGGAAACAAGGAATGCTCCCCATCTAGCAGTCAGCAGACTGCAGCCACCCCAACAATGCAGATTAAGGAAACTCAGGATGAGAAAACACAGGACACTGGCCCCAGATAGCTGAAGTGCCTATCAAAGGAATGATTTCAGTGAGCCCAGACTCTTGTACCTCCCTATACATAGAAAAGCAGTAAATTCCTTAACTTGAGATATCTGGTTTTCTTTAATTAACAATAATCTTCTGACATTCCGACTACCTGCCCTTTGTTGCAAATACTCCTATATATTCTGGTTCCCCCTCACCTCCTCGGAGCAGTTTCTCAGGGTTATTTGAGATGCTGTCTCCAGGCCTGAAGTCCTAAAAATGTCCGCCGAAAAAAACCTAACTCTCAACTTTTAGGTCATACACTTTTTTTCAGTCGACACATCTACTTTTGTTTATATTTGGTAATTTTCATTAATAAAATATTTTTTCAAAACTGAAAACATACAGTGGCAACATCAACATAATTATCTTTTTTTAAAAAGCCACATAATAATCACTTTCATGTATCTTATTATAATGAGAAGGGAAAGTAACCCAATTACTAAAATCATCTATTCTACTTATCTCATCATCCTCAGAAGAGCAAATTCACCAAATAAGCAGATGCAATGATGCATTTGCAACAACAAAGAGTAAGTATATTAGATAAAGAAGAGCTTTGTTGAGAGAAAGGCTGTTTATACTTAAAGTCATGTTAAGCATCTCAGAATCTCTCAGCTGTGAGGGACAGATGCGTTCATATGTGCAGCTGCAATTCATGAACATGTATGAGCCTCAGAAGTCCCAAGGCCATTGAAAACTTCAGTTTTACACGTATTTATAGTTACTTCTCCGGCATATAGGAATATGTTCTATATGAGAAATGGAAATAGTTAACAGGAACTTTATGTAAACTGTTTCCAGTTCTTATTAATTTTAAAAATCATGTGACAAATACACCATACTTTGTAAATATTACTGTGTTTCTTAATATTATCCATAAAGAGAATTTACTCAAATTGTTTATTTCTATGCTGTATATTTCCTATAACTATGACTAAGAACGTTTCATAGAAGTACAATAAAGGATCCATCTACACAAAAAAATGCTTTAAATAAAATAAGGTATTTTAAATACCAATCTGGGCTTGAAGCATACATACTGTAAAGCAGAATCACAATTCCAGATTTTTTTTTCTAATGAGACTGGCAGATGTGCATAACTACAAGGGACGAACACCGGCAGTGTTATTTAAGCATTGGGGTAACACCACCCGAGTTCTCAGCTGTTGATCGAAAGTCAATCTTACTCTACTGCAGGCATTCAAGACAGCAGATTACTTGGAGAATGTCCTTACTGGAAAGAATAAACTTTATTTAGTGATCCCTTACCTGAAGTCTGAATAAAAATGATACATATTTTCCTACATGATTTACATCAGACTGGCTATATATATGTGAAACAATTAGCTTGTCTCCACTTTTAGTTTTTACATTTATAGGGAAAAAATCCTGGCCACATGATCTAGTTAGACAGAAACAACCTTCTAACTAGAAGAAAGCAAAATAACCTTTCACATTTCTAGGGGTGTTTTCCTATCTGACTGTAAGGTCAGGACACTCAAGATGGCTGTTATCTGGCTCTCTATACATTCCCTGCTCCTCCAGTGCCTGCTTTACCTACACCCTACTCACATGACTGACCTTCCTACATACCTGCCCCAGGCCCAAGCTAGTGACTGTTCTTAACAAAGGGGTGGTGAGGGGCGTATCCCTCTGCTAGTTTCCCTGGTAACCAATGAGCCAACCTGAGGTTAATTCCCCTTAAAACTAGCCATCTCCTATCTCCCCTTGCCCTTGGAGTGAAGACTGTCCTGCCCTGTCCCACCCGCCATCTGCTGCAGATGGTGAGGTGTTGCTCCAGGACCTTGCTTCAGACGCTCCCCCTATCCACTGAACCACTGATGTCTCTGTCACTGACTCCGGGCTCTTTCTTAGGTCTTAAAGCTGGGCAAATACAGGCCTTACAGTGCAGCCCAACGCTGACAACACACCAGTCCCACAGTAATCTATTATCTCATTCTACAATATCTTTATAGTATCTTTTGTGAACATAGTAAAGTGCTTAGCAATACAATTATTCTAGAAATAAAAAATTATAATCAAATGACTTGCAGGTCACATAGTTAATTATCAGTAAAGCTTGGGCAAGAATCCATATATTCAGATCCCCAGCTTAGTGCTCTTGATAGGGACAGATTAAAGGGACAAAGTAGGTGATTAAATAGTTAATCCCACTAGGGCATTGCAAGTAAAGACAAAGTATGGGAGACCCTATAAGTTAATGATCACTCAAGAAAGCAGGTTTGCTTCACCACAAAACCAAGCAGGCTTGCTTAGCAGCAAAATCGCAACAGAAGCATGAGACATGCCCCAAACGATATAATAATGGTGGAATGAGACCCACATCCTGCCCAGTGAGGTCAGTAAGTTAATGATTTCTAGGACATGCTTCTCTGCATACACTGAAAATAAAAATATAAGGAAAAGGTGACATTATACTGAAAGCTGAGATGATTTACCATATTTTAATATATGTTACCACCTTTTTGCTCATTTCCATTACACCATGACAGCCCCAGTTTGACCACGTAGGGACAAGAAAAATCCCCCACCCAACATGGAGGAGGACCCAATGCTGGAAGCGAGATGTCTACTCAAGAATGAGGAAGAAGGTGGTCTTCTCCCCCTCCCCACTTTTCCTTTGATTATAAAACTGTAGCCCACTAAGTTCTCAGGGCAGCACCCTCCTGCCTGCCTGCTTGTAAACCTATAAGCATCCTATTCTAATAAATCATTTCTTATCTATCACTTTGCCTCTTGCTGAATTCTTTCCGATCTGAGACATAAAGAACCAGAGCTCCTCGGAGGCCCCCTGCCCCGAGATGCATTTCTGCAGTTTCACTCTAACCATTCAGAGGCATTACAAATTTAAGGCTAGTGCTGCTACAAATTATGGATCATCATCGATGATGATCTTTGAAATAAAAATAATAGCTACCTTTTTCAGACACCATGCTAGTAGGCACTTTATATATATTATCTTGAATCCTCACAATAGCTCTGTGAAATATACAATTCTTATTTATAGATTAGGAGAATAAGACTTAGAAAGAATGATTTACCCAATCACTTAGCCAGAAAATATTGAAACCAGCATTCAAATACAAATCTATCAAAATTTCCAAAAGAGAGATCCTTCCTCGTATATTATGCAAATAGAGATCATTATACTACATAGAGTGGTATGAGAGTTGTGCAATAACATTAAAACATTATTACCTACATACAGCTCACATCTATAATTAAATGGCAACAGATACTTTTTTTCTTTTTCTTCTCTCCTCTCTCTCTCTCTCTTTTTTTTTTCTGCCTAGGGGATGTTAGTGGACAGCTGAATTCAAGAAAAACAGGTTGCTTGGAGGACAGATAATGACAAATGATTCGGATTCCTTTTCTGTAATCATAATTCAAAAGAAAATTTTTCAACTGTTAGCATTTGTTGAAGTCTACCATGTGCCAAAGCTATGCTAGGTACCTCATGGAAAACTTATCATGAGATGCTAAGGGACTTCCACTTAAAAAATTAAAATCCTTGCTGGCTTTAATAATGAACTTTTTATTGCTAGTCTTCCTGTCCTTCATTTTATTCTTCATTACTTCACACTATTACAACCTAATCTTTAATTTAAGAAGCAAAACAAAAACTCTGATCCTTGGAAAGCTATTAAAGAAAAGCTGTCATGAAAATAACCATATAAGTAGAACATAAGTATCTTAGCCCAGATGTCTGACAAACATGCAGAACCTATTGCATAATTCATACAATACTTGCCTCTGGAGTTCCTAGTGCTTTCACAGCATTCAGATCAGATCCTGAGGAGAAAGTATTTTTTGCTCCGTGGACAATGAGACCTTTCCCCTCTGTCCAATTTTCCAACTCAATCACTTTTTCCAGAAGTTGTAGCATCATAACACCTGCCCGAGGGGAAGGGGAATCAAAAACACATAAAATATTGGACAAAATAGAAATAATTTAGAAACTGTAAAGTGTCAAACAAGACTCTTAGGTCACAAATTTTACAAATATTTACTGAATGTCTATCAAATGCCTATCATGTTGATACTAAGGAGTATATACAAAAGAGGCAAGCATGACAGTCTCTGCTTTAAAAGTTTACAATTTGATAGTGACCTCTTTCTCTCTCTCTCTCTCCCTTAATTAAGAAGTCACATAATGATCATCTCAATAGATGCAGAGAAAGCTTTTGACAAAATTCAACACCCATTTATGATAAAAACCCTGCAGAGAGCTTCTCTGGTGTCACAGTGGTTGAGAGTCTGCCTGCCGATGCAGGGGACGCGGGTTCGTGCCCCGGTCCAGGAGGATCCCACATGCCGCGGAGCAGCTGGGCCCGTGGGCCATGGCCGCTGGGCCTGTGCGTCCAGAGCCCGTGCTCTGCAGCAGGAGAGGCCACAGCGGTGAGAGGCCTGCGTACCACAAAAAAAAAAAACAAACCTGCAGAAAGTAGGCATAGAGGGAACTTTCCTCAACATAATAAAGGCCATATATAACAAACCCACAGCCAACATCATCCTCAATGGTGAAAAACTGAAACCATTTCCACTAAGATCAGGAACAAGACAAGGTT